>NC_056725.1:277481752-277636752 GCF_019279795.1 Protopterus annectens
ATAAAATAAAGGAGTTTATAACCACAAACATGAATAAAAGCAATAAACAACAGATTAAACTATTGGACAAGAGTATTTCATATACAGAAGTTATTACACAAATAAATAAGCTTAAATCAAACAAAGCACCGGGTAATGATGGTATTATACCAGAGATATATAAAATCCTTTCTAAAACTACATATTCATTAATACATAAGGTTTTTATTCTGGCCCAAACTGAGTTAATAACCCCCCATCTTGGCAATATACATTTATTTCACCAATTTTAAAACCTAATAAAGATCCAACTAGATGTTCTTCATATCGACCCATCTCATTACTTAATGTTGATTATAAAATGTTTATGAGTATTTTGCTGATAGATTGAAGACAATTATCCCGCATTATAGACATAGATCAGGCGGGCTTCATTGTAAATAGAAATACTTTTGATAATATAAGAAGAACTTTAACATTAATTGATTTTGCAAATAGGAAAAAGAAAGATTTAACACTTATTAGTCTTGATATAGGTTCAGCATTTGATTCAGTAAGTTGGGACTATCTGTTTACCTTAATGAAATGCACAAATTTCTCTGATGCATTTGTAAATTTAATTGAGCATTTATACAAAGGAACGCTGGCTTATATTAAGGTAGGAACATATGTTTCACAAAAATACCCATTCTTAAAGGTACAAAGCAAGGATGTCCACTTTCTCCACTATTATTCACTTTAGTAATGGAGCCTTGGGCTAATTTGATTAGAAACAGTACTGACATAGAGGGTTTTGAAATAGAAGAAAATACAACATCAAAATTCAACTTTTGCAGATGATGTTCTAATTACATCAGCAGGATCTAATTCTTCTATGCAGTCTTTATTTGATAAAATGATGAATTTTAAAAGTATTTCTGGTTTAATATTCAATGAAGAAAAACTAAAATACTACCTATATATACACGAAAAAATACTCTCATTAGTGATTTTACTAAATATGTACCCAACTCAGGTCAGATAACTTATTTAGGTATAATACTATCTAAAGATATTAAATCTATTATATATAATAACTATAATACCTGTTTTCTTAATATACAAAATCTTTTTAATACCTGGAATAATATGTTTTTACTATGGAGGAGAGACTTACAATTATTAAAATGATAATATTCCCCAAGATTTTATACTTAATACAATCAATAATACTTTCACCTACAAAAATAACTATCAAGAAACTGAATACACTAATGTTAAATTTCTTATGGGCACCTAATAGACCTAGGATTGCATTAAAGAAACATACTAATAGCTGGTCTCAAGGGGTATTTCTTTTCCAGACTTTAATTTATATATTATCTCTTCTATTATAAAAGTTATTACTTTATTAATAGATCGGTCATATGTCGCAAAATGGAAAGATTATTGGGAGCTAATTAGTATGCACTTCATGAAAATCTCCTTAACACATAAAAATATGATTATAAATAACTCCATGTTGTGGTTGCTAAAGGAATTTTGTACTTCACCTATTACACCTAAACATATGGTCTGTTACCCATTAAATATTATTATTAGTTATCGTAACTTTATATTCATGCACCCTAAGTATAGGGAATGGAATTTTATTGTATTCCCTATAATTTATACTCAGGGTATGCTTATGTCATCTACTTCTGAAGGAGCTCATTTAGCTATAGATAATAATCTAAAGTACTGGTATCAGCTGATATCTGATAATAAAGTTAAAAATCTAGATTTCTTAAAACAAGAATTTGATCTAAGAGAAACTTGCTGGTTAGAGGTTCAGATCTTTAGACAACATCTCATTGATAGAATAGATCTAATGTCTATAACAGTTAAAGAATCTATTCCAAAACTGATTGATTACTTGATAATAAATTTACAGCATAAAGTTTCTGATAAAGGTAAACTTTCATATATATATAAAATTATCAGACAAGAAACTTTTACAATGTAGATTCATACTGGAATTATTTCACCTCTATTAATGGGGACCCACCAACTCAACAAGATAAACAATATATATTGGAATCTGCTTATAGAACTACATCTTCCATTGTCTGGAGACTTTATACATGGAAATTTTTACATAGATCTTTTATACACCTTTGATGATGAATAAAATTAATAATAAAGATAATCTATGTAAGAGATGTAATGTAGAAATTAATGCTGACTGGGCTCATATGTTTTATGACTGTATGAAGTTGAAAGAATACTGGAAGTCAATTAATGAATTTTTGCAGGCTCTTTTACAGATAATTTCATTATTTCTAAGTCTCTTATATTATTCAACACACCTGTACCTCAATGTGTTAAAAGATTAAGCTTCCCTTGTTATGGTCTATCCTAGCAGTGGCTAGGAAAATAATAACTAGAAATTGGATTTCAGATACACCTCCTTCGTTCAATGAATTTAAAAATGTTATGAATATAATGTGTCATATGGAAATAAGCACAATTAGAATGAGAACAACTAGAAAAACATCACATTTTATTGTATGGGATAATTTACAAAATTTGTTAAAAAAATTCTAATTTCAATAGCACAGTATTTTAGTTTAATTAATTGATTTGATTGTAGTGGATGTCTTTGTAAATACTTTAGTTGTTTTGTTGAATATTATAATAATACCTATTTTAATTATTTGTATAAAATTGTTATGATATTTCTCTTATATGTTAAAACAATAAACTTGTTTTGAAAAAAAAAAAAAAAAAAAAAAAAAAAAAAAAGAACTCAAACTGAAAGTGTGCCAGGTAATGCAGGTGGTGTATCCATAGTCATTATAGATACACATCCAGATTGGTTAAATATTGTGATTCCATGGAGACACTGCATGTGCTATTCAGTGATAGTATGGCAGCTAATGATGCCATTGCCAGCTACAGGGGCAGTATATCTTGTGTGCTTACTTCACTCTACTTGTGTCTATCAAGCTATATCACAAAAAAATGGTTTGGAGTGACTTTCACTAACCACAAACTCTGTCGGTTACTTGTGCTCAAACTCACTTGGCTAAAGGTTAGTCCACATCCTTATCTACAATGCCCTGAACCACTAGAATGACATCCCTGCAAGGGGAGCTGCGCTTACAAATGTGGGTGACCACTGTAGCACTTGCACTGTGAGGTCCTCCATGGTAAGCTCTGACCACAAATTGGTCTCCTCAAATATAAGACTCACACCTGAACCCCCCTTCAGCAAACACAGTACTAAACTTCAACAAAGCAAATGATATCCTCCTATGGCATGGTATAACTAGCATGACTGCACCTCCACCTTCAGATGAGACAGACAAGTATGGCAACCTCTACAGAAATTCTTTACGCAACCACCTGTAAAACTTCATAGACTCATCTGTACCTGACAGGAGTGCAAGAAGCACCTCATGACATAGCAAACTGGGAGGAGCCATACAATCACCCAGTTATGTCAATCTCTTACAAGAAGGTCTTCATGAGCATATGCTTGTTCACATAATCAAGGCTGTAACCCAATGCAAATGTTATGTAGTATAATTTCCATCAGTAACATCAATGTTCCTGTTAAGTAGCACATCATTAGCAATACCTGATGTACATACTCATGGATGATAGACCCGAGCACTCAGGCCTGGCTACACAGGTTTACACCATCTTTAATGTAGATCACCATGTCTCCCCAGTACTAAGAATGGTAGTATTTCATGCTCATGTCATTAGTGAGGCCACTGTCACCCGATAATGATGTAGTTATAACCTTAGTGTACTCTTCCCTCAGCATGGCAATAATTCAGTGCAATGGCCATTTTTTCATGTAACCTTTCAAACACAAGTCCCAAATGCACACAACACAAAGGTTCCTCACCAGTATCTATCATATGATGATCATGTGAAATAACTGTCATTGTACCTTGTTTCATATCGACTACTCAGATGTGATCTCTGCCTTGCATACAGGGCATATCAGACCTTGCTGTACTGGAAATGCTGCATATCTGTAGGTGGAATGGTACATGGATTACCTACTCTAAGAACATTACCCGGTATGTGATGTTACTAATACATGCTGATGGGGGAGATATCTCTACCACACTTTCACAAAACATTGAAACAGACTCCCACCTAATGGCAAACAGTGCACCTCATTGACCCTCCACAGATGCAGTCTATATGATTGCCTGGATGACTGTCATGTCACCACAGGGCTTCTGTCTGTGACCCTTGTGGACAGGGACAATATGTGCTTATTGTCACTCCTGGGAGTTAACTAAGGGTAATAATGTGACAAGGATTTTATGGGACCTAGGGGGCCAGTGAGCTAGTAATGTGCAATGATCCTATGATCCTGTATGCTGATGTAATATGCTTTAACATCTGCACACACACCTGACTCCATTGTGAATACTTCCACTATCAATTATTATGTACAGAACTCTGCACAATAGACATAGTCCAAGTGGCTGCAATTACATTAGAACTCTTATTAACCTAATGGAACATACTACAAATCACAGTGCTCTAATGCACATGCTACTGCTCAGGTGTGGTATTAACATCTCTTTAGGTAATGTTATGGTAGATGGCATCAGCAAGCCTTGTTGTGGTGAGGAGTTTGGAGGCGCATGTCACCTGCTACAAACAAAATGCTACAAAACCCAACTTCTTTCCAAATCAGTGGGGTGATCATATTTATTTTGCAGTGAGATGCATACACACACACACACACACACACACACACACACACACACACACACACACACACACACACACACACACACACACACATACATACACACACCAAGGGATGGGAGTGAGACTAGAAACACTACCTTCTGGCTCTTACTTGCTACATATCACAGTATTTACAGCCTACGCCACTGCTAAAGTCTGACATTACAATGGCAGTTGGTAGCCTTAAGGTACATGACATCAGCAGGCCTTGTGGAAGACAGGGGTTTGGAGGCTGGCAGCACCTGCAAGGGCTAAAAAGTACAGAACCATTGCAATTTGGAAGTTAATGTGGGATTCCCATTTGTTATGAAATTGCATATAGTAATAAATAGTACTGTATCAGTTATCTTATGATAACAGAGTTTCTCTCCACAGGAACTACAGGTAAATGGATAAGGATGCCCATATTATGGGGATATAGTTGGTGTACAGATGTCACAGACTGTTAAACTCATTACCAGGCATGTAATAGTGCATAAACTGAAAAAAATAAGTGTAACTGTTAATAAAATGAAGCAAAGAAGTAAAATGTGTAATGCTGGTATGGCTGTATGCCTGGAATAACTGTCAAATGTTGCTGCAGTTGATAAGGACATCTGATCTACATGGCTGTACAGTCACTGCTATTGTTATCTATCTCAATGGCTGCCAAGCAAGGCATGATAGTTGTTTACTCTCTGTACCATACACATACATGTCTTTCAAGTGTCACTCTGTCATGGAATGTAATTACTGTTGTGTAATCCCACTGTCACCCATGTATTACTGACATGATAGATGTCAAAATCAAAGTAACAGAATATCAGCTCACAGAACACCTTGGCAGTTATAAAGGTCCACCTATGTGCAAGTGTTCTGTGTAGTTGTGTAGCTGCTGGCATTACTGCCTGGCCCATACTGTCCCATGCGGACAGCTTGAGAGCAATTTATGTGCTACAGCAGCTATAGGCCACCTATACTCATAAAGAAAGGAGAGACCTATAGAGTAGATAGTACTAATGTTGTCAACTATTTAGCTCACAATGGTATAAATGGGCAATATCCCCCCACCCCATATCTTCATATATATCTATTTTTGTTATTCATTGGTTATGGTTTACTATTAACATATGTTCTGCAATAAACATTATTTTGGGCATGTATTTTATTATTGTTATGTATTACAATGGTTGCATATTAACATATCTTGTTGAATTGGTTACATTGTTGGCCTTATGCTATAATGGTTACTGACATACTGTTCATATACTATCTGTTACGTTATGTATTGTTGTGTTCCCTATAATATGCATTGAAACTGGGTTATTGTCAATGTTCTGGCAAGCTGTTATTACTAACAAAATGTTTTGCTCATAACTAACCTATGCACATTGCTGTACTACTATCACCACAGCATGACAGGGTCGACTAGTTCCTGGTGATCCACCTACCCCACTTCAGCCAGCCATCGCACCAGGTACCACTGCATCTGAGACCCAGGCTGATGGTGCCCCCTCCACTTGCCCCGCACCACCCTCAGGTGAAACAGCCTCAGAGGATGGGGTCTGTCCCTCCTGGGAGTAGTGGCAAAGGGTGGTAGTCATCCAGGATCAACTACCAACCATGCTGTGCATGAAATGTATAGGAGTTATGACCAATGCCTGCGCTGGATTGAGGGCAGATGGGACAGCCTGGTGGTGACAGAGCGCCAAAGTGCCCAGCCTCCAGTGCAGCCACCTTTGCAGCAGTGAAGGAGAAGTGTTGATTGCCCATGGGTGGGGATCTCAGTCACACTGCTGCCATCTTGAGGCACATGCACCTCTGATTCCACAACACCGTCCCTGTCCAGGTTGTTTACCCCCCTCATGTGTCACACACCACCCCTGTATGCTGGCTTGTCTGTCTTGTCTGTCTGCAAATGCAAACACTCCTATCCACCTTACTTCCACCCACGTACCTACATCTCTTCCCCAACATTCCACTCTCTCATTAAAAAAAAAAAATGGGCACCTGTCTCACAAGAAAAATATCGCTCCATGCATAGCTCTCCATTTCGCACACATTAAAACAGGACATAGCTAATTCTTACATTAATTAATGAACACATTTATGTCATTCTCATCCCTCTCTGGGGTGTGAGGCTCCAAATTCTATAATACCTGCACAGCTGTTGCTGTACAAGAAATGGAGAGCAATGGTCCTTTCCTACACCCTTCCTGCACAAGTGTACCAGCCTTTAATTATGTTTTCACCCCTGTTTGCTCACATTTCACACTTTCCTATTACCCCCTTTTTTATTTTTTTATTTTTAGCATGGGTTTGCATGGAGCAAAGTGGCATGCTGCGATGTGGCGCACTGTGCAAACCCAATTAAAACTTCCTTAATCATATTATGTGTTTCTCACAGTGTTGGGCACATCTGCAAAATAACCACTGCTCCACAGCTTGAACCCAGGCTCTTGTCACCTACAGCACAGGGCATTAGCATACTAGGCCACTCAGCTCTTAATTAAAATGGCTGTTTCCAGCAACATATACTGATTGCCACTAACACACTACAAGTACATATAATACTGATACTTGGGACTGTCATGCTGATACTACACAAGTACACAGTCAAATAAATAATAATGAATGTACGTGAGGCCTGGGATAGCAGGTATAGCTGTCAAATGTACAGACTGTTGCTGAATGTCCACAGTTTTGTCCCCTAGTATTGGCCCAGTTTTCACAAAAACATATTTGTCTGCTAAAGTAGTGGCAAATCATTAAAGATTGAGATTAGATAATCATGACAGACATTTGAAGTGTCATGCATCACACTCTTCAGAAAACACATGGTAATGCATAGCCTGTTATTCTATCAACATTCTACATTTGTAAGAGCAATATAGGTTCATAGGTTCATAGGTGGGTACTAGGCTATCAGCCCAAGGGCCTATGTAAGCCTAGCCAAACAGATTCCCTGGCTTATGCCACCCAAGAAAGTTATTTTCCTGTGCCACAGTCAAGCAGAGACATAGAAGTGATCCCCCTGGGTGTAGTTCCTATTTCCCATCCACACATCAAGATTTTTCTTGACGAGTGCTAATGAAGAACTTTGCTTGACATAGATGGGTAGCCTGTTCCAGAGTATGAGAAGTCTCTGGGACAGGAATCTATCCTTCCAGCATGTCCTGTTTATTGTGGTGACAAGGCTTAGATCCCTAGAGTGTGTAGCTCAGAGGGATTGGGATTTGTTATGTGTAGCATCAGGTTGTGAGGGGGGATGCACTCACCCCCCATGTTCCTGTGTGATGGCAATAAAGAAATAAATACACATTAACCACTGCATGATTATGTACACACACACACACACACACACACACACACACACACACACACACACACACACACACACACACACACACACACACACACACACACACACACGTGAAGAGCCACAACTGCATTCCACATCAGCTCTGGGTTTGACATAGCTTTTTATGTTAGGTGGAGATCACCTCGGAGTAGGCGATTTGCTATGGAGTAAAGCTGGAGTTTTTTGAGATGGTCTGTGTATGGCATTTGTTTGAGGCCAGTAATCCTCTTTGTGAGGTACTTCTGCGGCCTTTCCAGATGCTGCAGATGACTTGTGTGGTACATTCCAAAAGGGGTTTTGTACTCTATAATGAGCCTAATGAGTGTCGAGTAGAGGGGAACAATGACCTCTTTTTTTCCTGGATGAGAACCCTTTTATGATGAGGTGTGCCATGTAGAAGGACTTCCTGACTACTGTGGCGATGTGACTATCAAAGGAGAGACTACTGTCCACCTGGATCCCAAGGTCTCTTATCACACATTCAGTGTTAAGCAGATTGCTGCCTATGTGGTAGTTCATGGGTACAGAGTTTTTAGGGATAACACTGCACTTTTTGGCATTGAGCTTGAGGCCATGGCTCTGACACCAGGCATCTGTCTCAGCGAGGCCCTTCTCTAGGATGTCTACATCATTTGGGGACTTGACTATGGCTCCTAGCTTGCAGACATCTGCAAACTCCGTTAGCCAGAGGCCTTCTGTGTTAGCCTGTACTTCAGAGAAGTAAATACCAAAGAAGAGAGGTCCCAGGACGGAACCCTGTGGTACACCACTTGTCACTGCTTTGAGGTCAGATTTGGAGTCTGCAACTTTTACAGTGTGGGTTCTGTCAGTCAGCCAGTTGGCAACTCATCTTGTGACGTAGGGACTTATACCTAGTTTAGTGAGTTTAGGTATAATTCCAGAATGGGGGATGGTGCCGAAAGCCTTGGCAAGGTCAAGATAGGCTGTGTGAACCATCTTACCCTCATCTACGGCTTTGGTGACTGCCTCAAAGAAGTCAATCAGGTTCAGCAGGCATGATCTGCCTTTCACAAACCCGAATTGGGTGGCATCCAGAGTTTGGAGATTACCAATGTTTTTGTTTATGAGTACCATTATGATATGGTCCATGGCCTTGCAGACCAGGCTCATTAGGCTAATAGGTCGATAGTTCCTGGGATCAACGGTGGCTCACCCTTTGTCGAGTGGGATAACTGTTGCTGTGCACCATTCTGTGTGCAAAAAGTTTGATGCGAGGATATTATTGAACATTGTGCTTAAGTAGGGAGCCAGTTCATTCTGAAGTTTGTGTAAAACGCAGTCTGGGATGTTGTCCGGTCCCATGGATGCTGTGTTTTTGGCTTTAGAGAGTGCAGCTTTTACCTGCATAGTTGTGATTACAGAAATTCTGCATTCTTTCTGTATAGATATGGACCCTTTAGGGGGTGAGGGGGGTAAAGTTAGCACTGAACCTATCTGCTAGGATGTTGGCAATATCAATTGGTTCTGTAATTTACGTGCCAAGATTGTCCCTAGTTTTGGGCCTGTGTCTCACTTGTATGTATGGCTTTGTCCACAGTTCATGTTCTAACAGTTTGAGAGGTATGATAACAGATAATCATTCAGTTTCATCAGCAATATATTTACACAACTGCTAAGGCACAAATGGCAAAATACCCATATGTCTACAGCTGGGATCCTGCAGCACAACTGACTTTGAAAGGCATGCACATACTGCTGGATGCAGAAAACGTGTTAAGGACTGTATGTGTGCACATATATCTTACAAATATACCCGCTCCAGAAATGACTCAGTAGTTCCGACTGTTAAATGCCTTGTGTGCATTACATTTTGCCACCCATATTCCTGGCTTAAAATCCAGTGTGCTGCACTTTAATTACATTCTTGTGAATACAGCAAATGACTGAGTCATGCAATTTTAACCCACACAGATTGCTGCTATTGAATTAGCTTCTACCCATATATGCAAGTCAAAGACCTGTAGGTAGAGACACACTGCACATATTCATATAGCCTAACTACAAGCTGCCTATTACTCTGTGACTGGCACTGTTACATAACAGATGTACCTTAAACAGATGTCTTGATTAGACTGTAAAGGGCACCCTCACGCTGGCTCTGCTATAATAACAGATCTGATACTGCTGCCTCAGTTACATATATAGTTTCATGTCCTTCAAAGTGTTCACTCTCCCCCCTGTGTGTCCTATGCTGCAGCAGCGGCTCCAGCCTGAAACATATGCAGCTGTATGTTAAGCTTCCTGCAACAGACCTACTATACCTCACAACCCTCTAGAACAAGGGATCCAGACAAAATCCATATATAAAGGGGAGGTTCAAAGGTCCAGTGACAGGGACATTGTGAAACATGTTTCACAGTTTACCCTACAAACATAGTGAGGTGATAGAAGAGCCATCACTACCTCAGCATACATATTCTGATGGGTATGACATCTGACACTTAAATGTCTCTTCCCCCTTACTGTCCTCAACCCACAATGTTTAACAATGAACTGCCAGATAATCACAATGTCATGGGAAAATGGCCAAACACAGCATGAAAAACTGTGGACATACCTTATAAATCTCAACAGTGGACAGTATTTGTACCTACCCTCTGTGATGCTGCAAGCTCCACACCTCACTAATGTCCATCCCAAACACTGAGAAAGGGGCCAAGGCCTACATGAAGGCCTTAAATATTGCACTGTGATGCCAAGTCACTGGCTAATGAAAGTGTAACCCAGCTGTTTTGAATGCAGTTAGCAGGTCTGAGCCACGGATTGCTGCACAGGCATTTACCTGTCAATGAGCATTACCTACAAAAGGCAATCAACTGCTTATGGCAAAAATGTCTGTATATTACTTCAGCAAGACAGATTATGATTTAGCAAACATTTTTCTTGAGGATTTGTTCACAAAAAGATTACATCACTCTACCAGGTATGTAATACATGTCCCCATATACTGGGACATAGATGGGAGGATGTAGGCATGGGGAATAGGGATTACCACAGTAAGCCTGCAGTACATCTATGGGAATGACATGTTGGTGATACTCTGCTGTCCAACAGCTACAGATCTGCCTCTCCACTGTGCCTGTTGTGAAATAAATCAAAGCTGTGGCCCTCTCACTCCCTCCTACATTGGTCGGCTCCTGTATGAAAGCTAATGGATTATGAGTTACACATATTGACAGTGCATAAGGATGGACACAGCTGTAATATCACATGATGTACTGTTAGTCAGCTCCTCTCAGTCTGTGGCTGTCACACAGGAATA
Source organism: Protopterus annectens (assembly GCF_019279795.1). Classification (NCBI taxonomy): domain Eukaryota; kingdom Metazoa; phylum Chordata; order Ceratodontiformes; family Protopteridae; genus Protopterus; species Protopterus annectens. Next base: position 277,493,098 of record NC_056725.1, read on the forward strand.
GTTCAGACATTGTAAAGGTGTCCCTTACTGTCCCTGATGTAGTCTAGCTAGTTCACTGCTTTGTCGACATTCATATTCATCACTTCAGAGCTATGGATAAGATATCTGGCAACCCCTTACAGCAGGAATTCAGGTCATAGTCATTATGAGTGTGGGGACACAAGCCCAACCTCAGCAATAAAGTGTTCATATTGGCCATACAATGTAAGGCTATGAATAGACTAACAGATATTACTGTAGCATAGCTGTTTTCTGTGGGATCTGGCATGTGACAGCCAGATTCTCTATATTCTGACAACAACTATCAATTATTGGCCAAATGTTTGTCAGACATCCACATGTTTGTGCCAAAAATGTCCACATGTATCGGGCACATGTACACATTCCACAAACATCTGTGTACTGGAGAGGTATGATGCCTACTGGGAAGATATTTTACAGCAGGTTTACAATGCTATCTGCCATTGAGGCACACTGGTATTGCTGGACTGTCCCCATATAATTATAATAATGCCCACCTACTTTTTTTACAGTTGCTGTATAACATAGTAGTGGGACTTTGCCCATAGGGGACACACCACAGTAGATGGCATAGATGGGTGTGGATACATACAGCACACTTTGACATGTCAAACAGGAACATAACTGGCATTGCTACTATGTTGGTGATAAACACACACATACACATAGTGTGTTGATAGACTGCGGGGTATGACATGGGAGGTAGCAGTGGATAGGACAGGCCATTTTGTTTGTGCAGGGTCTGTACATAGTGGATGTCCACATATCTGGTCCTGTGATGTGTTCCTCTCTTGTTGTCATTCAGGAAGGATTTATTGAAGGAGGCAGCCATCATTTTCAGCCACTGAAAATAATGTTATCCTGGATGGCCTCAAACAGCATCATAAACAACATGTAGCACTGTGGCTGACTTTGTCTCAGCAGTCAACCAGATAGGGATCCAGGACAGGACCTTCAAGCAGGTCCAACACTGAGTATCAGATATGGTCAATACTTCATAGCAAAGGGCTACTGCTGTGGCCAGGGACTGTGCTGCCACTGGTGGAGGGACTGCAGCAGAACATCCACTGCTGGCCACAGAGGAATTCTGGCAAACCTGGGATCAACCACCAGCTCCCAGCCATCCATCACCCCATACATCCTGGAGGTGGGTACACCAGCATACACATCAGAGGAGCGTCCAGGTAAGCTTTCTGTATTCAGCACTGTAATACTATATCAAGCATTGTGTCAGCCTATGCATACCAGTACACGGGTGTCAGGTTTATCTGCATTGGGGGGGTTAGCAAATAGTTGTGCACACATACTCAGAATGTCAGCAATGTTGGCAGTATCACACTAGCTACTGTGTAGGTTAATACATGCACATATTACCCTGTAACAATGCCACTTTTGTTATTGCTGAAAATACCTCTCCCTCACATTTCATAGGTCCATCAGGTGTGGCTGGAGTGCAAGGTCCTGTACCTGGTAACTGTAAAACTGCTGTTTTTATATGGATTATATATAACCTAAGAATGTTAAAGGCTGCCATTTTGCCCTAGGCACAACTGTAATGCTTAGCCAGAGTACAATAGTTGTATGTTTAATTTCAAAGGGGTTAACTGAAGTGCATTGAATGAGTAATCACAGTTGTGTATTTGTAGGAGCAGTAACACATTTGTACTTATTTATGAGAAAGGCTATGCAGCCTGCTAAACAGAAGGCAATCACACACAGATGCTTGTTTACACACAATATGGAGATGGTACATACCTGAGGCAGTGAAACTATAACTGGCATAGTATGTTGAAGAAGAGTGCACTGTGTTTTAGGTGTAGGTCTATCAGATACACTGACATAGTGCTTATCTCACAAGTGCATAGTACTAGCAACATTAACCGGATGTAGCTGCAGTGCATGTTATAAAGTGCCTGCCTTTTCTGTGAATGTTTTTGTCTGTTTGTGTGTTGTGCATGGGATCTGAAATAAGATGTGGAATGCAGTTGTGGCTCTTCAACTCTGTGTGTGTGTGTGTGTGTGTATGTGTGTGTGTGTGTGTGTGTGTGTGTGTGTGTGTGTGTGTGTGTGTGTGTGTGTGTGTGTGTGTGTGTGTGTGTGTGTGTATGTGTATTACCATACATAATAGTGCAGGTAGTCTTCTTCTTCTTCTTCTTCTTTCGGCTGCTCCCATTAGGGGTCGCCACAGCAGATCAACTGTTTCTGTTTCTTCCTGTCCTCTGCATCTTCCTCTGTCACACCAACCACCTGCATGTCCTCTCTCACCACATCCATAAACCTTATCTTAGGCCTCCCTCTTTTCCTGTTACCTGGCAGCTTCATCCTTAGCATCTTTTTCCCAATATACTCAGTATCCCTCCTCAGCACATATCCAAACCTATGTAATCTTGTCTCTCTGGCTTTGTCTCCAAACCTTCCAACCTGGGCTGACCCTCTAATATACTTATTCCTGATCCTGTCCACCCTCGTCACACCCAGTGCAAATCTTAACATCTTCAACTCTGCCACGTCAAGCTCTGACTCCTGCCTTTTTGTCAGTGCCACTGTCTCCAACCCATATAACATAGCTGGTCTCACTACTCTCTTGTAGACCTTTCCTTTCACTCTTACTGGTACTCGTCTGTCACAAATCACTCCTGACACTCTTCTCCACCCACTTCATCATGCCTGCACTCTCTTCTTCACCTCTCTTCTACACTCACCATTACTCCGAATTGTTGATCCCAAGTACTTAAACTCATCCACCTTCCCCACCTCTACTCCCTGCATCCTCACCATTCCTCTATCCTCCCTCTCATTCACACACATATATTCTGTCTTAGTCCTGCTAACCCTCATTCCTCTTTTCTCTAAAGCATATCTCCACCTCTCCAGGGTCTCCTCCACTTGTTTCCTGCTCTCACTACAGATCACAATGTCATCTGCAAACATCATAGTCCATGGGGACTACTGTCTGAACTCATCTGTCAACCTGACCATCACCATTGCAAATAAGAAAGGACTCAGAGCTGATCCTTGATGTAATCCCACCTCCACCTTAAACACATCTGTCACTCCCAATTCAGACCTCACAGCTATCACACTACCCTTGTACATATCGTGTACCACTCTAACATACTTCTCTGAGACTCCTGACTTCCTCATACAATGCAACAACTCCTCTCTAGGCACCCTGTCATATGTTTTCTCTAAATCCACAAAGACATAATGCAACTCCTTCTGACCTTCTCTGAACTTTTCCATCAACACTCTCAGAGCAAATATCACATCTGTAGTGATCTTTCCTGGTATGAAACCATACTGCTGATCACTAATCATCACCTCCATTCTTAACCTAGCTTCCACTACTATTTCCCATAACCTCATGCTGTGACTGATCAGTTTAATCCCTTTGTAATTACTACAGCTCTGCACATCACCCTTATTCTTAAAAATCGGTACCAAAACACCTTTTCTCCATTCCTCAGGCATCCTCTCACTTTCCAAGATTTCATTAAACAATCTAGTTAAAAACTCCACTGCCATTTCACCTAAACACCTCCATGCTTCCACAGGTATGTCATCTGGACCAACAGCCTTTCCGTTCTTCATCCTCTTTATAGCTATCCTTACTTCCTCCTTGTTAACCCACTGCACTTCATGATTCACAATCCACACATCATCCAACCTTCTCTCCCTCTCATTCTCTTCATTCATCAACCCCTCAAATTACTGTTTCCATCTGCTCAACACACTCTCCTCACTTGTGAGTACATTTCCCTCATTATCTTTTAGGTAGTAATGTATTTATTTTGTCTTCACCCTCACAGGTGAACATGGGGGTGGAATGCATCACCCCTCACAACCTGATGTCAGTGTCTCATCAGACTCTGATGATGATGGTGGCCATAGTGCGGCACAGGTGGAGTTGTTGGGGGCTGAATCTGTCCCATGGGTTGACATCCCTCTTCCAACCCCATTCTCCTTGCAGTCAGTATGCCCACACATACCCAGCCACCTGAGGCCACAGATATAGGACAGTCAGAGTGTGGCGACATCAAAGATGACAGTGTGGCAACTATGGCATCAGTGAGTGTAGATACTGGCCATAGCCAGATAGCTGGCAAGGTTCCACACAGGCAGATTGACAGGGGTCCTTGTAGGACTGCTGCCTATCCACCATCTGTCACAGGTATCATATAATTTGTTACCCACCGCATATTTCCGTCCATCATGGACACACAGGCACATTCTGAATGCAACACCAGATGGATGCCCATGATTATGGATGCAGCACAGGCTGACATCCATGACAGCCTCCATCGCATTGGTGACACCATGGATCATTTCACTGATGTAGCCGACAGACAGTGGGCTGAGACAGTGTCAGTATTTCACCGCACATTCTCTGCGCTAGAACATCTGGTTGGAGTAGGTCATCAGACATGTGGACATAGGTCAGCAAAACCATCTGCTGAGAGTCCACATCACCATGCACACTCATGCTTCTGTAGTAGCAGTACCTCCACCACCACAGAAGGGAGTGTGTTGTCCACACCATGATGTGGCCAGCCATGGGCACATGGTCCTGGGCAGTCCCGAGGGGGATGCAAACCCAGCAGACAGTAGTCACCATCAGCTACTAGCACAGCATTTGACCCTGGGCATGGTGGTGCCAGTGCCACTCCTGGTAGAGCCAGTTCCCATGTTTGTGGCCAGAGACCGTGAATTCTCCAATCTGCCATGTATGATCCACAGCTGTCCAACATACACATGTGTAGGGCTAGCACTGTGCTTGACTGTGTACAAGCACACACTCAAACATCACTGTCACATGCAGGTCAACAGACACACACAGCACCTCTCCATGGCCCACCTAACCAGCACCCCTTCCTGACTTACAGACATGCTGTTAACTGTTTGGCATAGCCTAGGCCTCTGATATCCCCACATCACACCATTTGCATGTAATGATATCTGTGCCACATCCCTGCCATCCATGCCATCAATGCAGGGACATGCACATATATGTCTGATGCACATGGTGACAATATTACTTTACATGTAGGTTTTGTAGTGCAGTAGTGTTTTGCCATGTGAGCTGTTGTGGGTTTGACAGGTTCTGTATGCTGGCATGTGTCATGTGTACACATCACAGTTTGTGTATCTTTGTTGCATGATGTAACACTGCTGTTAGTGTTGCAGACTGACAGTTGTCTCACATAACTTTGCATGTGTGGCTGTACACTTGTGTGGCTACCTGGGTGCATATGTGTAGAACAATGTGAGGGAGAATGGGGCCAGTCAGAGTAATCATGCTTTCATACCCTGAGACAAGGTGTCCTACCCTTGATATGTGTCACCTGGGTGCTCTGTACATACAGCTGTAGGTGGTAGTGGATAGCATTTATGCCTAGGCAAATGTGGGCTATTTAGGGCCTGCAGCTAGTCACAGGGTGGTAAAATGCATAATCATTGCATGCCCATGTGGCCATATATGTACTGCTGCATGGGAATATGCTTGGATACACACACAGAGTTGCCTATTGTGATATTAGAACATCTACATATCTAATAGTATGCATTATAGACCAAAGTACTTATCACATGCACCACAGAGTTTATCTGTTACTACATTGTCAGCTAGTGCTGTTAAGGTGGATGATGTCAGCAGGCCTTGTAAAGAAGGGCAATGGAGAGGCTGGCAAGTAGTCACAGGGCCATAAAAGGTATAACCATTGCACTGAGATACGCCATAGAGGCATGTCCTCACTGCTGCAAGGGGATATATTTAAACACACACAAACATACACACACACACATACACACACACACACGCACGCACACACACACACACACACACACACACACACACACACACACACACACACACACACACACACACACATGCGCACACACACACACACACACAGACACACACACATACACACACACACACACACACACACACACACACACACACACACACACGCATATATTGGCATGCTGCAAGATTACAACACTTACCTATCTAGTAGTATACACTAAAGCACGACGTGCTTATCACATGCACCACAGAGCTTATCTGTTATTAGATTGTCAGCCAGTGCTGTTAATGTGGATGACATCAGCAGGTTTTGTAAAGGAGGACAATGAAGAGGCTGGCAAGTAATCACAGGGCCTTAAAATGTATAATCATTGTACAGAGATAGGTCATGCAGCCATGTTCTCATTGTTGCAAAGGGATATATTCCAACACACATACAGAGCTGCCCATTGTTAGATTATAAGTTCTACCTACCCAGTACTGTACAGTATAGGGGTCTATATTATATCATTGAATGCTTAAAAAGTGAACAATGAATAATCAACCCCATGTAAGCGAAAACTTACAATCTCAAAAGCTCAGAACAGCAATTTTTTCCAAGGGGAAAAAATCGCTGTTCCAAAAAAAAAAAAAAAAGAAAGAAAGAATACATAAAGTGGGGGGCTTCGCCCTCCACAACCCCTGATGTGGGAGTCTGTGCCCCCATACCCCCCTACTTAAATATACCAACTCCGAGATCACACTACAGTCCCAAAAATGGCAAAGTAATGGAAGTGGCCAAGTGAATTCTTTCCCTGGGAAAGAATTTGCTTAAAAGTCGCTTCGCTATTTTGCCTTTTCATTGTTTTAAGTTCGACTAAGATGCATTCAACAGAATGCATTTTTGGTCATCTAATAGGAACCCCAGTATAGTACAAAGCACTTATATGTGCCACAGAATGTATTGGTTACAAGCTTTCAGCCAGTTAACCTGTTAAGGCGGATAACAGCAGGTGTTGACATGGAAACCAACTTTCAGGACGCTAGTCACAGGGCCATAAAATGATTAATCATTGTACAGCCCTATGTCAGATGGGCATTTCTGTACTGCTGTAAGGGAAATATATAAACCCACACACACACACACACACACACACACACACACACACACACACACACACACACACACACGCACATACACACACACATAGACACACATAAAGACAAGGTGGTTGAAGTGAGATTACAATCCCTGCCTATCTACTATGAGACACTATAGCTCGAAGTAATTATTGCACACACCACCAGTTAAATCTGTTGTACATGTGGCTGCAGCCACAGTAGTTGTTGACTATTCAAAGTGACCTTGCATTACACAACATGTGTGGCCTGCAGAGTGAACCTGCTTTATGCTGTTAGTGTAGCTAGTGTCCTAGCAGTGGGGTGTCTGTTAATACCCCTGCTATGTGTGTACAGGTACCAGTTTTGCCATGTCTGCCTGGTTGCAGTTTGCTAAGTGGACAATTAGCCACTGACAATATAGCCTGTGCAAGTCCTTTGTGAAGCCACTGCACATTACACCACCTGCTCAGTGTTGTCTGTCTACAGGGTGACATTCCACAGGCACAGGGATCTGTGATTGGGCAGATTCTGTCATTATGCGGCCTTGGTCTGTTACCATCAGACAACTGTCGTGTGTGTAGTCGCAGATAACCCCAACATTCTGCATGTAGGTGTCGACATTCATACATCCCCATACTCATATACACATGCATATACATATTTTTCTACATATATATATATATATATATATATATATATATATATATATATATATATATATATATATATATATATATATATATATCAGGGATGTAACTGTAGCTGTATTTGTGTTATGTGACTGTGTTATATACATATATGTGTAGGGACTAAATCACCCTACATATGTATTTAGCTCTCTGCCTCTCTCTCTCCCTCCATTATATAGATATTACCCATATATATCTATATATATATATATATATATATATATATATATATATATATATATATATATATATATATATATATATATATATATATATATATATATATATATATAAATATATATATATATATTAATCATGTGTGAGGGAGATAAGGAGAGACAAATACGTACACATAGCTGTCTGTATGCACGGACATATTTCCACATAGCAGTTCTTTGGACAGATGAGGCATCAGACATGGGCTCCAGTTGGCTATGTGTAGAAGAATGCCCATTGTGGCTGTCCATACTTACAAGGTGACTCCAGACCAATCCTACCTGTACTCCAGTCCTGGATTTTGTGTGCTGCAGCCAATTGACTGCTGCACCTGCTTCAGCACTCCAGCACCTCCATGATATTTTGTCTAAGGCATTCCTCGGCTGTGTGCTGAATGTAATATATTTCTCATACCTGTCAACCGTAATAAATTGTAATAGAATTTTCAGAGTTTTGCATCATACATATGTTACTTTGTGCATAGCATTGTGATATTCTGGTACATTATTGGCAATGTATTATAGATTGACATTAGGATATCCTGACAGATATTTGAGTTACTGACTCCATACACATCAGGAAACCCATGGTAATGCTCGACCTGTTATTCTCTGCACTTAATCTTTCTCCTTATATTTGGGCATTTACCCACTACTGCTCATGGCTTTGTCCAGATTTCCTGCTCTAAGCATTTGTAGGTATGATGTGAATGCTGTACATGAGGTAACACCACACACAGGGTGACAGTCTACATACCTTTGACTCTACATGTTTTTGCCATATGTCTAGCATTACACCACATATGTCTGCTCTGTCCCTCATGCAACTGTGTTTTTCTGGTAATATACTACTACATGAAGCCCACTGAATTGTTGTAAGTACTGACAAAGTTAAGTGATGGATTTCACATCCTACTGCTGATCTGACCTGTTGCAACCAGTTGTTGTACTAGCCACATACTAGGTGACTCACCACATGAATAATGTCTGTATGTTTGATCTTCTGTCCTCCATCGTCTCTGTCTTTTTCCAGCTTTCCTGGGGTAAGGATACTGACAGCCTGTGGGACTCCTACCATACGAGTACCTCACATGCAAAAGTTGTAGGTGCAGCCAGCTTTGAACCGTCAACAACATCAACTATGCTAATGTACTTAGCCCAGTGAGCCACACCAGCCACAAGAAAGTGAGGGTTAGTTCCTCACACTATCAAAAACAGCCAGACACACAGTGTGACTCCTGCATTTTATGGAAAATAGGACATGTGGCCAGGTTCTTTGTGACAGGTCTGGGATTGTGTGGTCTGCTGGTATATCTTTGCAAACATATTGTTACTGCAGTTGTATGGGAGCACTGATGTGTTGGAGGTAGGGGACTCTTGCATGGACACTCATGCATCTAACCTATGACCCCACTGTTTGGCATTTCCCTTGCATACTGCAGTGGGTTATTCAACCATGTGGCATAATGCATGTTATGAGGCACTCAGTATTGAACAGAGTACCTGTTGTCCCACATAGCTGTTAGTTCTCTGCAAGTAGCCCAGCAGCCCAATCTATTCCCTTGCATATATGCAGCAGGTCCACACATATGATATTATAGTCTAGTACCCCGTAGATTTGTTGAAAAGGAGAGTGACTTACCTTATGAATGCAGTGGTTGAGAGACCTGTATGCCAGGGCTGACTCTGTCTGTTGCACACAGTACACAGCCAATACATGGTAAGGTACAGGTTGTGTGGTGTGGCTGGCATCTTATTTACTAAGCATGTGAGTTGGAATGAGGTGTCAGTCCCTAGGACCCTTGGTTGTCAGTGCATGTGCTATATATGTGTTACCTCTTTGCCAAGTCAGGGCATACTGGGCATACCTATGTCTGCCTACAGGGACAGCCTCAGGGGGATCCTCCTCTGAGTCCTCCTCTGGGTGTGGCTGTGGAGACCTAGACACTGTTGGGAGGCTGTGTGTCCCATCCCTGTGATGATCCTGTCACAGCTGTTTCCACGGGATCACATCATGTAGCATGGCACACACTGTGAGCATCTGTGCATATGTGGCTGAAGAATACTGCAGGGATCCACCAGATATATTAAGGCATGGGAACCATGACTTGAGCAGCCCAAACACATGCTCTATGACATTCCTAGTTTGTGTGCGTGCCTCATTGTGCCATTCCTCTGTGAGAGTGTGTGTGTGTGTGTGTGTGTGTGTGTGTGTGTGTGTGTGTGTGTGTGTGTGTGTGTGTGTGTGTGTGTGTGTTCATTTATGATGGGTGTCATCATCCATGGTTCCAGTCCATAGCCAGCATCTCCCAGTAAATGGCAATATGGGATGTCCCCCCAGCAAACATCTGGAACAGCTGTGATGCATGCCAGATATGGGAGCCATGATTACTGCTAGGGCTGCTAGCACATGCATTCATGATAATTCCTTGGGTATTACACACTACCTGGCTGTTGATGGAGTGATACCCCTTGCAGTTGACATAGACTCTATCCTCATCACCGGGTGGTGCTTTGATGTATACATGAGTGCATTCCTTGGCACCCAGTACCTCATGGTAGTGTGCTACATGGTAGAAGAAGCACATACTGCTGGCCCTCTCCTCAGGGGTGTGGGGTAAATAAATGTGCTCACTGGCATGTGGTAGCATGGCATCCAGGATCTGGTGGAGTACCCTGGATGCTGATGCCTGTGAGACCCCCATCATGTCCCCAGTTGGTCTTTGGAAAGTACCTGTAGCTAGTATTCTAAGGGCTACTCATACCTTTGTTTCCACTGAGGTGGGTTCCCCTCTGTTGGCTCTGGGTCTGACTTGGGGGTGGCAGAGCTTGGTGAGCTCCTGAAGTTTGTCCCTGTCCACCCTGTAGCACTCTACAATCTCCAGCTCATGTAGCTCATACTTGGTTACCTTGGGCCTGACCACTCTTCTCCTTCTCAGTCTAGGCCTATTGTCAGCAGCAGCATCATCACTGACCTCAGAATCTAGCACATACAGATGTAGTAGTGCTGCAGCAGACCCTTTGTCTGAGTTAAAATTCCCAAGTCTGTACTCCACTGGTGGAGAGTATGGAGGAAATCAGATTGTAGGGTGTATGCATACTTTATAGTGCTCTGCTGCAGATGCAGCCTGTGTGATTGGCTACCTATGGTGCATTCCACCTGCCAAGTACATAATTGAGGGGTTATACAGGCCCAGTCTAAGTGGAACAGGGGTCATCAGTGATTTATACATGATTGGCTTTCCCAGGCAATTTTCTATCTTTTTTTTGTTTTGTTTTTTAAACATCTTTCTCTGCTACGCAGTGCAGCCCAGAGTGCAAACCCATGCCATAGGTATAAACAATGCTCATCACTCAAGGGGAACACCTCCATCGACGGGCATGCTCAGCACAGCAGTGTACCATGCAAACAACCTCAAACATGCTTAAACCAGCTAGAACACGTGACATGAAGCTAAACAAAATTTAGGAGCACTGGACACACCCCCTACTTTGCTAAGAGGTGCACCATACAAATGGGTGCCTCCGAGCTCCAATGTGCTTAAACAGATCGTGACACACCCCCTTTTGATGTCAGTTAGCTCTTCTGTGGCTCCAATATGGTTCTCGGGCTTCACGGATTTTATCTGTGGACACTGTAACCCATTTTTGCTATTCAGTAACCCCAGCTCATTTGCATACAGATCAGTGCACACAACCTGGATACTACACTATTCTAGAGCCTGCCTCCTTAGCAACCACAGATATCTAACATTGTGCATACTCCATGCAAGGCCCTATAATGCATTATTGTCATATATTTATTCTTTTATGTTTTTACACTTTTTAATATTTTATTTTTTTTTGCATAATGGCATGTTTGCACTGCTGTGCACTGCACAAACATAATATGGGTATTATAAAAAACCCTAACATTACATTATTTTGCATTACTTTTTGGACACACAGGGCACAGTTGTGCACATAACTGTGCCTACTATGGAATTTTTGACCTTCTAAATGGGCTTTTACATCCCCTGTTCAATTTTTATTTTCTTGTACACAGAAATTTTCCATGTAGACTTCAGACACTAACAGAGCGTCTGCAGGACTGCCTATCTGCTTGCTGGATCACTCCAACACTGCCATTTGCATACAATTCACCTGCTTATGTGGTGATTTGCATGCCACAGACAATTCTGTGTTCATATGCTCATGTATGCCCATCTGCTCTGTTTACTGGATCGCATGGCTGCTTAATTCCATGTAATCTCTGTGCCACTATGCCTACATGGAAAATCACTCTATACGGGCTTTATTGAATTCCCTCTATTAACTATTACATTTGTAATATTTTGTGAAGAACTTACAATATCTCAGCAACCAGTCAAGTTACACACATATTGTAAGCAGAATTTTATTCATCCAGCTGAGAACTTTCATATGAGGCTAAGGAGTTCTGTCTGTGTTACTTGATTGTTGTGATATTTAGAAAAATGTGAAAATTATAGCTATATAAATTAATATCATAAAACAACAGTTAATATTTATTTAACTGCACAAGCAGAGGTCAAATATTAATGCAGTTGAGTTTTCCATTGTGTATGCTTTAAAAAGAACTCTTTTAAAACTTTGCACATGGTATGGTTTTAGAATTATTCATGCAAATACAAACAACCCATATTTGATGCCTAGAGGCATCAGTAGGAGGTAACTGCAGATGCACCTGGAGGTGTCACTCGGATGTAATGAGTTAACAGCTCGGTAATTAAGTTACTCATCAATATGGTATTGGGTTGGAAGATAAGTGTTTCCAATAAGTTTAAATACATGTTATGGGTTTCTTGGCTCATAGAGGGGGAACCTATAGCTTGCAACGTAGTGGTATGGGACTTTGCCTATGTTGATTTGAATGTGGAGAAGCTCAAGTGTGCTGTCTTGTTTGACTAACCTTATGGTATATTTATTTTTGGAGTAAATCGAGACACTTACACCTTTAGTCCCTGTCTCTGTAGTACCTGGTCTTAATATGTGGAAGGCATTATAACCTTGCACTGTCAGTGTGTTGTCCACTTCTTGAAACAATGTTACAATGAAAGCAAAGATGGCAGCATTCTGTAGAGGGAGGAGAGCTTCTAGGGAGTGCAGGTTTTTGTTTAAACTCCTAGCACTGAGAGTAACACCTTTAGAGTTCCTTGGTTATGATTTGCTCTGTCAGATGTACTTTCAGTTTGGCATTGCCTAAAAAGGCACTATGGTGGAGGACAATGTTTTAGCTAATATTAAAAAGTCTAAAATGGAGGGGTGTAGGCAATTCTTGGCAAAGCAGTGTGGTCAGTTGACCATCTCCTTCCATGCTGACAGATATTGCACCCTCTTAGAACAACACCAAAACTAAACCAATTAATTATCAGTCATCTTTTGTTCATATTGTGGCATCATCCTCACAGAAGGTAAAATGTTGCTCAATGCTAGCCTCATACCAGTATGCAGTATATATTCTGACAACTCTATGATGTCTCTCTCCATATAGTCTAGGGAGGTGCAACTTATGTAATTTACACCCACATGGACTATGACTGTGTCATATGGGTATCTGTGGTCCAGTGGCCTGAGTGTGTGCATAATGTGGCAGATCCTGGCCCTTGATAAGCAAATCACCATGTCTTTCTTTTTTCTCACCCTGCTGAGAGGGATATTAGTGTGTCTCATAATGGAGTCTCCAATGCCCAGAATGTTGGCTTGTTTGTTGGCTTGCCTTATAGGCTTAGAAGTAAAGGCTCCATGAGATGTGGTTATATGTTTTGATGTGGGTGCTGTTTAAAAGAGTACATTTGGGGATGATGAGAGCATTTGTTATGTATACTTTGTCTAGAAGGACGTTGGGGTTTAGGAAGGTAAAATTTAAATGCCTCAGCATATGTGGGTCTATGTGCCTGCTTTGAATTGTGTGTGATGTGTGCAGCGTGTGTACAACTGACAGCATTACTGACATAAGGAGAGCTTTTATGTGAATGCTTTGCTTCCAGTGACATTGTGCAAATACATCTCACACATACCATATCAGTTTGATTACAGATGTTCTAACCGTTGAATATGCCTGGTTAGGTACATACCAAAGGGGGCATTGTACTCAATGATAGGTCTGAACAATGCCAAATACAGTGGAACAATGACATCCTTAAACCTAGATGTCATACCTTTGTTTATAAGTTGACAGCATAGAATGATTAACTCACAACTATAGACAGATGATGGACAAAGGCTAGATTACTATCTATGTGTGTCCTAGAGTCCCTGACTAAACTGTCAACTCTTAAGGGTGTGTTGTCAATATAATAGCTACCAGGGTAAATTACTTCCTGAAGGATACTATTATGCATTTTTTGATATTTAGTTTTCATCCATGGTTCTGACACCAGTTGTTTGTCTGTGTCAGGCCTTCCTGCAGAGCATTTGTGTCAGAGGGGGATTCAATGACAGCAGTGGGGGATTCAATGACAGCTCCTAATTTGCAATTATCTGCAAATTTAGTCAGCCAGAGGCCATTGAGATTGGCTTGACTTCGGAGAAGTAAATGCCAAAAAGGAAAGGTCCCAGGACCAAGGATGGCAAACAGCTTTCTATTCCAGGAATGCAATATAAGTATGGACAACATATGTATTTTAAAAATATGCACTTGTAACAAAAAGGTGCTTACAACAACCATTACAGTGGAAATATTGATATCTACTTAAAATGGTTTCCAATCCGCGGTGGTACAGCAGTAGCATTGTTGCCTCATAGCAAGAGGTTCTCCTGTTCGATTCTCGTCTGGAGTGCGGAGAGTGCCTTCTGTTTGGAGTCTGCATGTCCTCCCTGCAGTTGGGTGGGCATTTGAAAGACATGCATAAATGGGTGTGCCTTCATTGAAGGTTGAACGTTGAGCTGGCACCTCAGCGTTCATCAAAATTTACTGCCAATCATTAGCGGACCGGAGTTCTGCTGTGGCAACCCCTAACTGGGAAAAGCCAAAAGACAACAACAACTTTAAAAGATTTCCAAAGGAAGCCTAACAGATAATAAGGAGTTTGACAACATATAGGTTATATTATCCATGCAACAGGATTTTGCTGTAACAACACAAGGCGGGAATACTATGATCATGTGCACAGACCTAAAAAGTGATGCAGCCCAACTGATGTGACATAATAGATGAGTGAACATAGCATAGTATCAAGTCACTACACTGTCTCTTCATGCAGAGGTAATAGTCCCACATATGTGCAGGTCTCAGAATGGTACAGACATGCATGACATATTGAACAGATATTTAGTTCTCCAATGCCATACATCACTAATTGGTCTCATTAGCATGTAATGTTTCAGACTCTTATTCTCTGCAAAGTGTGTAATTTGCCAGGGATTCATAGGACACAGTTTCACTATTCACAGTTGTACACTGATTTAAATGTTTGTACCAAAGTCTGTAATTCATGCAGAGTAAGCCAGCTACATTGGTGTAAGGGAATGAAGCCCTGACAGTGATCAGATCTGGATTCATTTATGCACTCTAGGTAAGTGCAGGAGTTGGAAGGGGAAATAATTTAGTCTATGCCTGCTCACTTCTGTTTGTGGAAAGAGATAATGGCTGTGTGCTGGAGTGAGACAAGGTGTCCTTTTGTGCCTTAGACCTTGGACAAGATTGGACCCATGAATGGCAGCTGGAATAGGTATATGGACAGACTATAAGCAGTTATTATTTTTCTGCTAGTGATAGGGTCACACTTAAAGAGAAGCTCATGCACAGTAAATCACAAGCAGTTTCTGAACGATGCCAGCAAAGAGGCATAGGGCCTTCTTGTGTTGATTCTGGCCACCGTATTGAGCATCAGTGATGGCTAGTGGGCTCACCCTCTTCCTGCATCTAGCAGGTGACACAAGTATAGTGGGGTTAATCACCTGCTGAATAACTGTGCTAACAGGATTAGGAGAGCTTAGGAGAGGCACGTCTTTGCAAAATTCTATGTATAGAAATATCCATATGATACAGGACTTACACCAGAGTGAGAGCTTGGTTGAGTTGCAGAAACTCTGGACTTTCCAGATTCGTCTACTATATTCCAGGTAGGTAGTATACCATGCAGTATGGTCATATCTGAATACACATACAAGTATTTTTGTTAGAATGCAACACCATGAGCACATGTGTGGTCAGCACATAACACCATACCATGTAAAGCAATGAAAAACAGCAAGTTAGTCGTGGCTTATACCTGCTATTAATGTGATGGGTTGGGAAACTGTAGCAATACACTGGCATTCCAGTCTTGAACAGAATCAGCTGCTATATTATTTCCTTTTCAGCTAATATCATATGCACTTAAAATATAGTGATATTTATTTATTTATAATTTGCTATTGGGGTTGGTGAGCTGACCCTCAAACCCTTTTCTGTCATTTTTCTGGTAAAGTAGCACAAACTAAATGGCAACCATTTGAAATGTTGGGACCCATGAGACTGAGTCCCAAAATAAGAACACTGACTGGCCAAAATAATGGACTTATATATACTAAGTTTTGGAGTTCAGCGGTCATATCATTAATAAAGATGGAGAAAAGAAAAGGCCCTAGCACAGATCCCTGGGGAACTACAAAATTTAGGAAACATTTCTCAGAATATTCCCTTTTCTCCAAGGTATGCTGATCTCAGAGTTGGCATATATACGTTGGAGGCTGTAGAGGCTTACCCCCCCATGGGGGGGGGGGGTTCAGGGAGTGCTTGCCTCCTCCAAAAAGAAGTTTTAAGGAGAAGAGCAATCTTTAGGGTTTGCTCTTCTCCTTTGCTTTCAGTTTTAGTAAATCAGCGCTCAGCATTTTAAGTAGGGACATTCCAATAGGGAGGGAAATTAAGCAGACATTAGAGGAACAATAATTCTAATCAGTTTTACTTATCATAGTAAGATGCAGTGAAGTATGTGATTAACATAATAAGTTACAGTAAAAATAATAAATGAAATACTGAAATAACATAATGGAATAGTATTTAACATTTGAAAGTAATATACACAACAATGAATAATTACTAGAAATAGTATTGTTTACATCGTTATATGTAGAGAACAAGCTTTAAAGCAACTAGCAGAAAAGATGGAGATATACATTGGAAAGTAACTTGAGTAGAGCAGAAGCCTTAGTAAGTGTTATACTAATCAAATAGTAATTAGGGAAAGAGATAAATGTTTAGACTAAAATTGTGTAAAGAGAAAGATTCTTACATTGAACCAAAAAGTAGAATATCAAAACTTCTGAAAAACAGGTTCAGTTAACTTCACTATGTAAGTATTCTTGCAGAATGACTTTAAAGGCCTTTAGGCTTTGATAACTTTTAGCTCACTCAGAAGATGATTCCATACATGGGTTCACATACTGGAGAAGGCTCTTCCAGCAATGATGTTTTTAAAACTTAATTGAGAAAATGTGTACTTTTTAGTGTGTAGGTAATATTCTTTGTTTGAATTAATCTTTTCAGGGTGTGTGTGTGTGTGTGTGTGTGTGTGTGTGTGTGTGTGTGTGTGTGTGTGTGTGGGGGGGTCATTATCCAGTTATGAGGATTTTATAAATCAAGATGGCATGCAGTCAGAAAGCTCTCACTGCAATAGGAAGCCAATTTACTTCTTGTAATAGGTTGCATAGATGCTTATAAATACCAGCGAGCAGATAAGACTGAATATTTTATTTTCAATGTTTTGTACTTTTTGTGTGTACTGAGCTAAATGCAAGCTGAGCAAGGAGAGATTATATTCTAGCTCTTGCATAAAAAATTTTAATGGGGGGCTAGCTGGGCTTTGGGAGAAAGCAGTTGGGAGATACAGTCCCAGAGTTTCAGTTGGGATAGGACCTTTGAGGTAATATTTACAGTATGGATTGAGAAGTTAAGGGAGATATGTAGAATGAGGCCTACATACTTCTATCGGATGGCATTTGGAATGACAATTCTACTGTTATCTGTGAGACTGCTAGTGGGAGAGGAAGCACATTTCCTATGTGCAGCAAAGAGCATTATTTACATTAGTTTTGATGGCATACAATAAAAGTTTGTAATTATATAGCCAGGGTTTTAGCTTTAAAAACTTGTCCGAAGTTTATGTTAAAGGGACCATTGTGATGTACTGGATTCTATCATTAAAATATCATCTGCATACATAAACAGATTAAGGTTTTGGAGTTCAGAGGTCATATCATTAATAAAGATGGAAAAAAGAAAAGCCCCCACCACAGATTTCTGGGAAACTACAGTATTTAGGGAACCATGTTTGGATAGTGAATTATTCAAATAAACTTGGAACATTCTTTCTTTCTTTTATGTAGTTTTGCAATCAGTTTATTATGGCATTCCCAATGCTTAGTTTGTATAATTTGTGCATGAGGGATATTATGATTTACAGTTTCAAAGACCTGGTCATGTCAATCAGTACTCCAGCTGAGACGAGACCATTATTTATATTGTTGTACAATGTGTTGGTAATTGTAATGAGATTGGATATAATACTAAATGAATTTCCAAAGCCTTGTTTTTGGACACAGAGAAGACTATACATATATGTTGTAAGAGTTACTCTGTAAAGTCATTTTTCACATATTTTATTGATTAAGTATAGGTTGGATACGAGTCTGAAGACCTTTAAGTTTATGGGTTTTGATACCTTGGGTAAAAGAATGATCACAGAATGTTTGAGCTTGGATGGGACATTCTCAGTAGTGAGTGAGAGGTTAAATGTTTGTGTAATGGGCTTGTAAATGAGATTGGCTGCAATTCTGTATAAAAAGGGTAAAGGGTGCTAAATGTAGACCCATGGGAATTTGTGTTTAGCAGGGCTTTCTTAGTTTGTTTAATAGTAATTGTGGAGAAGTGAAACAGGGCTGCATATATGCAAGAACGTGTAATTGTGGCTGATGAGTGTTAGTTGATAAGTTATTGGAAGAAGAGAAAGAGTTTGTGATGTCTTGTATGGTGAAGAAGAGAATGCACTTGAACTGGTTTGAGAGGCCAAAACCATGTTAGCTCATAACTCTTAACTCACCATCTTCATAATGTGGAACATTACCTTTCATAATATTTATTTTACATTTGTTGATTGGGAAAGTCCAACTAAAACAGAGACTATTTTCAGCAGAAGCCAGGGGAGAAACACTCCAGCTGCATGTATTTGGAATGTGAGAAGAAACCTATGTTAATGCAGGGAAGATATGCAGACTCTGCACAGAAGGCAGCCCAACCAAGAAAAAAAAACAGAGAACCTCTTGCTGTGAGACGACAATGTTAACTACTGCACCACTGTGGCACCCAGATGATATGGAACAGATTGGTAAAATGTGGCACACACTAATAGCTTACTAAAAATTTCAACTAAGCCACATACAACATGGCAAAATTGTGCTGATTTAGAATTACATAAAGTTCTTTTGATGAATGGATATAATTTAGTATTATTTGCCATAGATATTAATTAAACAGTTCTTAACTATGAATGTGTGACAGAACTTTTCAGTGTGGAACAATGTAGAATGTTCACCTTTTAAAACAGAAAATGACTCTTCCTCATAATGAGGTACACCTGACAGGCTTGTTTAAGCTATTCTAGTTAAGGTGGTTGGAGGTATCCATAATATAACCTGTTAGGTATTTTATTTATTTTCCAAATAGTTTTGATTCTGAGGAGAAGGCCTGTTGTTTGATTCATAGGAGGAGGACCTTTAAACTGTTTGATGCTGTTTTAGTAGTCTTTTTCTATGAATATGGAACTATGCAAATGATCCTTATCAATATCAGGTGTTGCAGCTTATTGGCCATTCTGAATGCCCATGATTTGTTTCGTTGTTTTAATAGACAATTTTAGGCCAATAAAGCCAAACCCCACTAGCTATGGATATGCATATTTCAGCCTAGTTATTACATCATCAGCACAACACAAGCAGACTGTTAGACTAAGGATTAGAAACACAGGGCTGTTATACCCAGCTAATGTCCATTATCATTAGGGTCACTGCAAAATATCCCAAACAACAAACTAAAACAATGAGTGAAAAGGTCACTTAAAAACCAATCAGTAAAAACAAAATGAAAACTCCAGCAAAGCTAGAACTTCCACTGAGTGACCTCCCAAACCTCTTGTATTAGAGGCACATGGGATTTATGCAAATGATCCTTATGAACATCAGGTGTTTCAGCTAACTGGCAATTCTGAATGCCTGTGACTTGTTTCGTCGTTTGAATGGACAATTTCAGACCAATAAAGTCAAACCCCACTAGCTGTGTATATGCATAATTTTGCCTTGTTATGACCTCGTCAGCACAGCACAAGCAGAGTGGCTGACTTTGTCAGCACAGCACAAGCAGAAATATGCAAGGCCGAAATATGCATATCCACAGCTAGTGGGGTTTGGCTTTATTTACCTGAAAAGATAGTGGTGGCATGTCACGTTGTCACCTTGTTTGTTACAGACTATCAGTCTCTCAAAAAGCACAATAAAATCAAAACACAGTACAATCCCTTTCCGTTTGGAAACTGATACAGATACTTTGCAATGCTAAACTGTTTATCAGCTTTTCTATATGGAGACCTTGCACACACCTGTCTCTCTTCCTTGCCATTCTTAATTATGTCTTGCTTGTCTTATTAAACATATCTACTATAAAATGCTCAAATGAAGTATGAAAACAAACGTTGTGTATTTCTACCAGTGCATTTTCAAAACTGTGGCATCTTATGCCATTTCAAAATTCATTTTTTCTGTTATGAAGTTGTGACATTTTATAAATTCCTTAGCTTTCTTTTTACTTTATACTTTATATGCACAGAATTTATTATGTCATCCTTTATTTATTTCATTCTTTCCTTATTTATGCTTTTACTTTATTGATCATGCTCTGAACTCATTCAGTAATACTATTTGTTTCTTCAACTATAGCATCCAGAAACTCAAGGGCTACTTAAAGAAAGGTATCAACACAGCCTTGAACAGTGGTAGAACAACTATCTATCATGATATAAAGCCTCTTGCAGCTGAGTCCATTTTTGTGATTGTATTACCATATTCATGTTTTCCCCATTTTTTGTCACAAAAAAGTGGAAGATACTGATAACTAGACTGTTGTGGTCACTTATGTTATTATTTATTTATCTGCTGTTTGTTTGTTTGACTGAATCGTGTTTTTATATCCCATACCCTGCAAGGTCTCCTATGTGTCTTTAAAAAGAGAGCATCTGTATAGGTATATTTGACAACTTTAGATTTAAAGCGTAATACCCTGAAATGTCACCATCTCACTCCTATACTCTAAGTTTATGTTCAGATAATAAAATATAACTACAATTAGTTGATGAAAGGGAACACCATGTTATTCTGGTGCTCATTGAAGAACCTTTATTCAGTGTGGTATGCTTTTTGTGGAAAGATGGCAGTGGAAGACTTGAAGGTCTTGCTGTGCCAATCATGTAAAACCCATATTTCAAGGATAAATCTGGGTCCCTACAGCCATAAGGACAAGGCAGGATAACTCAAGGATAGCTCAATAATAATCTTCCTATTATCTCAGTTTATCTTTAAGGAGGCATACACGGGGATATGAATCTATCACCCTAATATATATAATTTATCAGTGATTGAAGTTTATATCCTTTAAGTATTTGCAGAACAATGTATCTGCAAAGGAATAAGAGGAAAATGAGAGATAAATGTTTCATGGCTTGAAAGGGTGAGCACAGATCACCACAGATGATTCAGAGATCAAGTACATGGAAAGGGCTGCCAGTCACACTGGATAACCGAGTGTCTTGAGGCCATTGGCCTTTTCAGTTAGGAATTTCTGATATCTCTAAAACCGAGTGGTATGTACTGAAAAATGCATGTCAAAATGTGTTTTATTTTCAAAAATAGATCTCATGATAGATGAGTAAAGGGGAAATTAAAACATCTTTGGTTGTGTGGAGCACTTCCCCAGACCAGAATCCACTGGAAATATGTTTCTCAGCTCAACTGGATAATGCTGATTAGCAAATGGAAACAGACAGATAGATAGTTAGATAGATAGATAGACAGATAGATAGATAGATAAATAGATAGATAGATAGATAGATAAGTGAATCCAATGGAAGTTAGTTTAGCCAGTGGGAAGGCTTATGGAGACCTGTTGGTGAAAAAGAAGGAATTGTCAGCAACAGTGCCTAGATACCTTAGTACAGAGTGTGATTAAAAGAATGCGTGTCAGTATATGGTTACATTTAGCTTGAAGCCACTGTATTTGCACAAAATTGTTATCATAGTCTTACCCGTGTTGGAAAAATTGTGAGTCTGTTGCAAATGATAAACACCTCCCAGTTTACAGTTATCTCCAAATGTAAATAACCATAAGACATAGGTGTTGGCTTTAAGGTCTGAGAAAGAGGCGACAAAAAGAGAGGTCCCAGCACTGATTCATGCAGTATACTACTGGTAAGTTTTTTTTTTTTTTTCAGAGATAGCACCTGTGACTCTAACAGCAGGAGTTTTGTCAGACAACCAGTCAGCTATCCACTGCACAACATGCGGGTTAATATTCAGATGTACACATTTGTCAGTAACAACTTCAAGGAGAATGGTGTCAAATGCCTTGGCTAGATACAGATATTCTACATGCACTCTAAAATTGCCACCCACTGTTTTGGTAACTTTTTCAAAGAAATCACTGAGTTTAAAGAGGCAGGAACTGCCCTTGACTACCCCATTAATGAGTTTCTAGTGTTAGGAAAGTTTAAAGATATAGGACCTGCCCTTGATTACTCCATCAATGAGCTCTAGTGTTAAGAAATTTTCAATGGAAAGATAAATGAGATCTGAGATCATACAGTCTATGACTTCACATATAAGACTAGTGAGACTAACGGATCTATAGTTATCAGGTTCTGGGGTCAGGCCATACTCTTCAATTTCTTTGTTCAAGAATTTTGGACAGAAATAATTGTGGGACAAAGGAGCAAAACCAGGGGCAGTCTTTAAATGTTATACTAAATCACTTAAAAAGCTAACTGAACAACAGAATTTGCATAAACATGCATTTTCTGAACAATAACTATTAAAGTCTAATATCTGGTTTTATTGATTGACTTTAATCCTTAGTGATTTGCTAGAAAACCAAAAGATTTATGAAGGCCAGGGCAAGCATATGAAGCAAAATCAGGGATTTTCTGAAAAATTCTACAAAGTTGAGAGATATGAGTTGGGGCTCCATTGTTAAATGACATTACAATGCCTGTTCTCTATCCCTTGGGAATTTAACCCAGGGTGAGATTTACATTAGAGATGTTAAGTAAAGGTTTATCAGGCAACATGGCATGTTATGAGGTCCCAAGGATGAGGGGTTCTTCAGTTTTGAAAGAGCTGAGAGGACATTTTTCATAGGAATTATAGGAGTTGTTGTGGTTATAACTCCACATGGAATCAAATTTGCACTGAATTTGTCAGCTAGGGGATTAGTCATTTCCTTTAGGTCAGGAGGAAAATCTTATTGTGGACTAACTTAAATATTGCTGGGAGCTGGTTCCTAACTTTGCTGACATAAAGTAGATTTTAAGAGTCAATTCTGGCTTTATTGATTATTTTGGGTTTATTCAGCTTTGATTTTCAAAATAGTATCTTTAAACTGTTCACTAATTTGCTTATAAGGTAGTTAGAATTATATAGCTTATAAAGAACAAATAGTCACATTCCCTCTTATACATTTTATTTCTACAGGTGTTCAACCAGCATGCATGTGCACTATTTTACATTTGAACTGTATCTTGATCTTAGGCAGGTTGAATGCTTGCAGATACTGAATACTGATTTGCTTTCAATTATAGTACAACCAGGCACCATTTTGAGGGCCTGAAATGTATTTCATTTTTGGAAAATGAGTCACCTGGATCAAAGCAGTAAGATTATATAAAATACAAGCAATATACATTTTTAAGAGTATGCCTCTCTTCCATTTTGGCTTTTTACTGATGCTGTCTTAATGCACAATCAGAGATAAACAGAGAAAATCACCACATGGGCAACAATGTCTGTAATTCTGCCCTGCCTTAGCCAATTGAATTAAATCACTGTTTATCATGAAATGCTGCATTCCCTTGTGGGCAATGGATAAGGAAGGTGATTATATCTTTTTATGAACATTAGAATATCCTTTGAAACTCCAGCAGATGTAAGTCTTCAGTCCTTTGATCTTCTAATGACCGTGGGGATTAACAGCAATGGAAAACATATAGGGTGATGTCCCTTCAAGCAATAAAATAATTTTATTGACATCATAAAGTTTTCACTACACTCTCTGTCCTAACATTTCATGGTCATCTAGCCATGAACATAAGAATTCACAACAATCTAGTCCAGCTAGATAAAATCTGGTATGCATAAATAACTCTTTTCAAGTGTGATATTAGAGATGCCAGGGTATGTGTCATGCTTAGAGTTAGGGTCTAGATTATAACAGTGAATGCTTAAAACAGAGAATGCTGTATAATCAACCCCAAAAAATGAAAACACAAAATTCTGAACAAATGGAACAGCAATTTTTTTTTCCCAGGGGAGAAAAAATTGCTGGTCCGCAAAAAAAAAAAAAAAAAAACAAACCAAAAAATACCCACAAAATCAAAATAAAGTGGAGGCTTTGCCTTCTACACCCAGACACCCCTTACTTAAATATACCAACTCCGAGATCACACCACTGTGGAAGAAATGGCAATTTCCCAAAAATGGCACAGTGATTGTTTTCCTGGGGAAAAAAATCACTGTTCCCCGTCTTCATGATTTTGCCGTTTTGACATTTAGCTGTCAATTAAACAGCATCCGCTATATTAAGCGATCGCTTACTTAACAGGGAACGTTAAAGTTATACAGTATGCAACTGGTCCTACATGGCGTCACTGCAAGACATAAAGCTAAGCTCATTTGCAGTTCCCAAACTGAAAACTCTGTGCAATGCAGCCTAGAAATAATGGTGTATATGGGTACATTGAATACACTAATTTCTTGTTCAGTTTTATATAAAATTAATTGCAAAATACAATATTTTGATGTCCACAATGTAGTATTTTTGAGATAACAGTAGAAAAGATAATGACATTAAAACTTTTTTTTTTTTTACTTTTTAATGAGATATTGAGTATGTAAAATCCCAAAAAGATGTTACTGCTTTGATATAACCATGCGATTTCTAATATCTGAAAAAAAGACTGTTTTAACATAACTGTGTTGAATATTGACACTTTTAGGCTTGCAGAACGTTCCACCCCTCCCCTTTTTCATTCTCTCTTTCCCTTGTAAAGTACAGAGTGTAATATTAAAAAATATATATTAGTTCTGCTATTGTTCAAAAATAATGACATTTAGATAAGCATACACATGTTCCCAGTGCAACATTTCAGAAGAACAGAAAGGAAATATATTGTTTATATGCGCAGCAGCATCCTTTAGTACAAGATACACGTCCACAGTAATTCTTAATCAGCTGTTTAATCATCTGTTTTAATCCTGCCATGTGCTATAAATGGGAATTGTTGAAATGTAGATCCAGAACACCTGGGAATATCTGCATTGATTCTTGGGTCTGACCTTCAAAACTTTTATTTAACAAAAGGTTAGTACGCAGGTTTTCATTCCATGAACATGATACTATATCTGTTTTGCAATGACTGTTGCCCAATAAACATATATTTAACAGACTATCAAGTGAAGGCTATTATTAGCCGTCAGAATATTATTTGTCTTTTCAGAACCCTGCTTTCTTGTGAGTGTTGATTTACAATTTATACTCATTTGGATTTCTCTGTACTGTGGATTTAATTTCATTAAAATCTTGTTATCTGTTGTGTTGCAGCCAGCTGCCTGTAAGGAAATGAATGACAAAATGCTACCAATTTACATATAATAATGTCTTACACTTACAGCAATGCAGGCTGTTATCAACAGTGCCTACCAGTGGCCAACTGAAGTACAGAACTAGTATAAACATGCACAAAATAAGAAACTATTCCATAAATTCTTTGAGAAGATGTAGTTTCACATATATTGTACGTCACTGTACTGAGTTAGATGTATGCCAGGATTTATTTCTCAATACTTTCTGAAGGCTGAACCTGAATGTTATCCTTCACTCTGTGCAGCAAAATAATGCTGTCATATCAGAATGGGATTAACAGGTAATATAAGTTATGAAATCAGAAGACGTACTTTGCCTTCTTTCTGGGAAGAAAACTCAGTGGCATGTGGATCTAAAAGATGTTGGCATTATTTTCTCATGCCAAGATGCTTTGTGTCCAGAAAGGTACCTCAGTTTTTGAACTACATAAAGCAATACAGAAAACTATAGCCTTCAATTAATGGCTAAATCTATCACTTTGTCACAGAGTACTGTGTACGGTGTCTGATGCTACTGCTCTGCTAATGAAGACTTGCTTTTTGTTCTATTGATCATTTGTTGCAAAATATCAAACAGAAAAAAAGGCTGTTTGCATCAGAAACGTAGCCACTGCAACAGTAAATGAAGAATATTACACCTGAATGTTATTAGTTTGGGTTAAGAATATAGCTCTCAACCTGCAAACACTGAAATTAGGTACAAAGATCCTTGAGAAGTAATTACAGATAGCCTAGTTCTTCCTGCTTCCAGTAGGAATTGCAGATGCTACACTGAAATGCAATTAAAAATCTATAGTGTGACAAGAATTTGGAAAAATATAATTACATTATCAGATAAACAATAATGAACTGTATTACAAACTTTACTAAATTTATTTATTTTTGTTTCAGAAAAAGGGAGCTGTAAGATATGTGTCTTCTTTCTTTAAGTTATTGGTGCCACTAGTATGTTGATGATGCTTTGTGGTTTTCTGTGGACTACTCAGCTTCAAAAATTACATGTGATAAGGGGAATACAGAGGTAAATCATGTCTGAAAATAGGGACATACCACCATACATCATGTGCAGGGATGGATACATCAGACCTGAAAACAGGAGCTTTCCTTCAATATATGGATAGTTGAGAGGTCTGGCTAAGACTAGCTAGACTGCACTGATGTGTCATACCAAGAAGATAAACAAGTTCCTTGTTTATTAAGAAAGGCTTTGACTAAAATCTGATAAGCATTTCAGTTGATGCTCAACAGTCTCCCAGACTCTAATGCCCATTTACAAAGAGACATTAGTACCCTCAAATTATTCAGATTTCCATGGGACTACGCTCCTCTGAACTAAGTTTTCCATAAAAAGTAGTATATTCCTCTGATTTAAAATATCTGAAAGTTTACCACTACATAATCAGTGTGTCAGAAATACTTATCTACCCTGATTCAGCTTACTTCTATTCATCTGATTGTAGTCAAATTAGGAATGTAGATACTATTTAATTCCAAAATTAAATAGCAATATTAATTAAAAATTAATTAATGCAAATTTAGATCTGGCAATGAAAACACACTTCTGGTGCAGAAAGCATTTTTAAGAGTGGATATGTACCTGTACAATTAAGAAACCAATAAAATTACTTTGTTGCATAAAGTGAAATTGATGCTGTTCTCTCGGTGCATTAGAATGATTTCCTTCTTTTGCCAAAGCAGCAGGGTAAAGGAAAATTGCAATCACAAAAGAATGACAGCAGGCATGTTCTGTCATTAGGTATCTGCTGAAGGACTAAAATCTTGAATCCTAAAATGTTGAAATTTGGATAGCTGACTTACCTTCCCCCTCAAGAACAGTGATTGTATATTTAAAAGTAGTGGTGGTGTGTGTGGGGAGTCATAATGCCTTGTTAGGCTTAATAGAAGTGATAATATATTATTTATTTATTTGCGGTTTGTTAACCGGGAAAGTCCATTGGGCCTTGAAGAACCCATTTTCAATGGAGGCCCGGGGATAAAAGCTCCATGATTCAGTATTTACAAACATATATTGTAAAATTCATAACTACAATGTTTACAATAATAAAGAAACAAAACATTTTAAGTAGTTCATAAAATAAAACCTTATTTTGAATTATGTAATTCATTAACCAAAAAGCTATGAGGAAATTTATACAGAGAGGTATATTTGAGAAAAAAAAGTAAAGAGACAAAGTTTGGAGAGAGAGAGAGAGAGAGAAATACACTTTTGAGAAAAAAGTAGAGAAAAAAATTGGATCAAGAAGAGTTTATTAGGATGTTTTTGAGATAGGAGGAGGCCTATGGATGAGTTAGAGGGTAGCAAAAGGGTAGATGTATCAGGAGGGGTGAGAGCAGGAGCATTCCCAGAGGGAGGATTGATGAGACTGAAGTAAAATTTTAAAGTTAGGGAGATTATGGGTAGTTCTTATGTGAGGGGGAAGTGAATTCCATGACCTGGCAAGGGAGAAAGATAGTAAAAGTTGTCCTGGGGTATGTTTGGGTATGTAAAGTTCTAGGAGATTTTGATTATTGGATCTGAGAGTTCTGTGAGGTTGATGCATTTTTTAGGGTAGAAGACAGGAAGGCACAGTTAGAGGGTTTACATATGAGCTTATGTGTTGTTGTTAGTTGACTAAATATCAAATAGTTAGGGAATTCCAACCAACTGAGTAAATGGAGTGAGTTGCAGTGGTGAGTTGAGGATTTGGATCCAGTGGGGAACTTTGATATTTTATTATAGCAAGAAGATAGTTTAGATTTAAGGGATGATTGAAGATTGGTAAGGAGTGGGGTTCCATATAGGTGACAGGGAATGAGGTAAGTGATAGATAGGAGTTGTTTGGATGAGGGAGTAAGGTACTGACTATGACAGTAAAGCATTCTGAGCTTTTGATGTTTTTTTTAATATTTGTTTGTATATGTATGTCAAATTTTTATTTATCATCAATAATGACTCCAGGCAGCTTTGCATAGGGAACTATTTTGATAGAGGTCTTATTTTGGCTGAAGATAAAAAAGAATCCTTTGTCGATGCTGGTGTTTCTAGAGAGGGTGAAAATCATAATCCAAGACTCGGTACAGGAGAAGGCTGCTTGAGTTAAATTGATCAGTTTAGGGAGAGATTTGGCTGAGCAGATGACAGTAGAATCATCTGCATATTGGATGAGTTTAGTGTTAGGGATGCTTTAACAGAAGCCATTAATAAAAATGTTAAATAGTAAGGGGCCCAGAATAGAGCCTTGTGGAACACCTGTTGGACTGTGTAGAAAAGAGGAAGTACTGTTATTCCACTTTATGGCTTGTTCCCTGTCAGAGAGGTAGCTGGATAACGAGTTGATGGAAGAACAGGACAGGTTGAGATGAGAGAGCTTGGATAGGGGAAGATTATGGGATACAGTATCAAAGGCTTTTGATAAGTCGAGAAGGAGGATAGATACTATGTCGCCAGAATCATGAGCGGAGTTAATGATTTCAAGAAAGGAGAGCAGGGCAGTAGTGATGCTGTGACCAGGTCTGAAACCATGTTGGGTAGGCGTCAGTAGTTGATTATTTAACAGGTAGGGTAAGAGTTGTAGGTAGATGCATTTTTCAAGAATCTTTGATATAGGAGACAGAATAGCTATTGGACAAAAATTGGAGACTGTGAAATTGGTACCCACTTTGTGGAGGGGAATAATGAAGGTGTTTTTTCCAAAGGAGGGTTACATAGGACTCTTTGATGGAGCTATTTATTAGGATACAGATGGGTAGGGCTATGCCATCGGCAGCTAGCTTGAGGAAGTTAGATGGAATATTGTCAGGGGCATTAGAACAAGGTTTTAACTTTATTAAGAGTTTTTTATTGATTGTATAGGAACAGGTTTTAGAGTAAATGGAGGGAGATAGGTGTTACTGGACATTGAGGGGGCTGGATTGGGAGTGGTGGGTGTGGTATTGTTTTGAAAAGAAGAGGTAAGTTTGGTTATACAGTCAATGAAGAAGGAATTGAATTGAGTAGCTAGGGTGTGGTCAGGAGAGTTAGGGTCTGGGCAAGGGTTTTCTTTTTTGGCAGAGGACAGGACTGAGGAGATACTACTGCAGAATTTTTGTGGGTTAAAGTTGTGGTTATTTTGAAGTGTAAAATAATAGGATTTTCGGTCCGTAGCTATTTTTTTTTTACCTGATTACAAAGTTGCTTGTATTTGCTCTGGGAGATAGGTGATTTAAGTTTTTGATAGCAGTTCCATGCTTTGTCACATAGCAGCATAAGGGCTTTGGTGTGCTTGGTTAGCCAGGGCACAGTTTTGGACTTGACTCTTTTAGTTCTGGAGGGGGCAGAGTGGTTGAGTACATTAGTAAACACTGTATTAAAGTGAACAACAGCAGCGTCCAGCGGAAGGGTTTTTAGAGGGTTCCAGTTAGTTTGTTTTAAAGAGTCAGAAAAGGTTTGGGGGCTGAATTAGAGATGTATTTGTGCTGTAGATTTAAGGGGGAAGGTGAGCGATATGCGTAAGCAGGAAGGTGGTCACTTATGTAGTCAGGGAGGGTACCACTGCCAAAGATACTACTGGGGTAGGAGACTAGTATCCAATCAAGAATATTGCCTGTGGTATCTTTATTTAGTCTAGTTAGGGATAATGCTTCACATCACATCCTCTGTGCATGATGGCTTCACTGGCCCTATACAGATGGATCACCATCAGTAAGATCCACAATGGCATGACCGGAGTAGAGGCTCAGGGTAATGGTACATATTATCTGAAGGTCATGCACTTTGTTGAAAATGGTATTGCTTCTCTGTGTATTTTGCTTCTTTTGCTATTGAAAGGAATTTACCTAGACTCTCCTGTGGAGAAGTACATGCTATGCGGTTCATTTCTAATCTGAACACTTTGATTGGTCAGATTGTATAATCATATACATATGGTGGCTGACAGGTGCAGCAATAGAGACATACCATAATCCTCTAGCTGTGGAGAATGATATGATGCCAGGGGAGATTCCTTTAAAGCTGTTCAAGATTCATTTAAATTTGCTGTACAGTGACATCACTCAGATGCTTAGCTATACATTGTCTCATTCCTGTGGCATTTTATAGATGTTATCCTCTCATGTGTGGAGTTGTGGAGTACCTATCCCAGAAACTATTCATGTATAGCTGTCCTCTTGACACCACACCAGGACATTGCCTTACTGAATTTTCTGTTTTCCTTCAAAATGTACAGTGTTCTTCCCTGCTTTAATCTTCAAAATAAGCCCATATACAGAGGAATTTACTTGTAGGTAGGTGACCTATACGAGTACATATTGAATGTATCTAAATGACTCACACTTAAGTAGTTTGTGCTACTTATCACTTCATACAGAGAGAATTAAGATTGTTAATGGCATTGTTAATATCTGCATGGCTAGGAAATATTTGCAATCATGACATAAGTGGGAACTTAGGTAGTTGCTTTTGCATCTTTGTAATGTTGTAGTACAGTGGAAGTCCATCAGCTGAGTGATTAACTATAGTGTGCAAGAACTTAATGTTCGTAGCTGGGTGTCCTCTCTTCTGCTTCACTGTAAGGGGCTACGTATGATTTGTAATAGTGCTGTCTTGTCCTGAGATATTGTACAGACAGGGCACATTTAAGCTCTGTTTTTCAAGTAATAATGTAATTAATGTTACTGTTATATAATACACATTACTGAGTAATAATAAGTTTTGTTTTTAATCTATAACACTTACTTTGTATTATTTTCCTTGCAATATGGATTAATTATTGGGTTTTTGGGACTGAATTTCAATTGAAGTTAATGTCTTTAAAAAGAAGCACTGGTTCACAAACTGTTTTATATGTGCAGAGTCACAGTGTAGTTTAAAAAAAAAAAAAAAAAAAAATATATATATATATATATATATATATATACATATATATGTATATATATATATATATATATATATATATATATATATATAGTTCCCCTTTATAATCTCGAAATACTGAAAGCTCGAATTTCAGTCTCTCAAAACTATAAAGTCGAATGGCCCACAATCCCGAAACACACAATCATGAAAAATACAATCCAGAACATACATAAACCATACACCACACAACACACACACCATTCAACACACAAACTACACAATCCTACACTACATCTACGCAGGGGGGCAAGCCCCCTTGCGCCCTCCACCCCCTACTTATATATACCAATTCCAAGATTGCACTAACAGTAAAGAAATGCATTACTTACACACAGACATTCCACACTCCCTCGCACACAAACACACATCACACATATACAAACACTCACATTCATACTTTCACCTACCTACCCTAACCCACACGCACAATTTACAATAACACTCACATACACTCACTTACCTTCACTTCCGTAAAACATCCCAGCCAAACACTTCCCGTCCCGTTGCTGCACTACATAAGTGCGGATTCAAAATATTCAAATTCGCGCTTATGCACTTTCAATGTTTTTTTATTTTCGCCTTTATGGTCCTGAGATACTGAAATTCAAGCTTTCAGTATTTCGGGATTGTAAAGGGAAACTCTATCTATCTATCTATATATATATATATATATATATATATATATATATATATATATATATGTGTGTGTGTGTGTGTGTGTGTGTGTGTGTGTGTGTGTGTGTGTGTGTGTGTGTATGTCCAATGCTTATCTGGTGGGTCATAAAAGTGGAAAGTAGTGCTATAATGGAAAAGGTATAGTCAAGTACAGTAACCTTTCACTGTACCTTATCCATGAAATTTGTGCAACTTGAATGAATTATTTGAACACCATGAGCGAAAAAATGTTTGTTTACAAATCTGAAATTCTTTCCCTGTCCATATCTTGACAGAATGCAAAAGAATAATCCTATATGACAATGTGAGTCAAATGAAGGCAGTGAAGAAAATATACTAAGAGGAGTTAACATTTTGTGAAAGTATCACGCTTTCAATTTTGCTAAGTTGTACTCATATTGTCAAGGTAGAATTTTTCTTTGCAGAAAACCTGCCTAGGGAGTTATACATATTTTGGCTTGACAACATACATAGACATTTTTTGTAATATACATAACAGAAATAGGTTGACACAATACATTCCACAACACAAGACAGTGTTTTGAAATTAGAAGATCCAGAGCTTATTCATGAAGGGTACAGTGCAATTTTAAATGAAGGCATATTATTAAATATTCTTATTATCGAAGGGAATATTAGACTTGATGGAGAAGGTAGGAATTGCTAGGCCATGAATGCTTGGCTCCTTAACTTGTTTGAAACTTTAAATGGCATTCAGTATATTTTGGAAAGTAACCAGGTACTTAAGTGCATCAAGAGACCATTAATGTAAGTTATATTTGAGAAGAAGGTTTAACGTTTTTTCATTGTACTCTGAAATGTGGCTGACCTCTCAAAGTAAGTGCATAAGGAGAGACAGAGACAGACAGATAGACACAAGACACATTCGGGGGGGGGGGTGAAACATTATTAGCTCATTAATTTTTTTGAAGTTTGTTTACAGATTTTTTTCATTTTTTAGTGAAATAAGTATATCTTACACAAAATATTTTGAAGCAGTTTAGCTTACATTATGCCTTACCAAAGTCAAGCTGCAAAATGTGTCTTGTCTGAATGGTTCACTCAAATAAAG
Source organism: Protopterus annectens (assembly GCF_019279795.1). Classification (NCBI taxonomy): domain Eukaryota; kingdom Metazoa; phylum Chordata; order Ceratodontiformes; family Protopteridae; genus Protopterus; species Protopterus annectens. Next base: position 277,526,468 of record NC_056725.1, read on the forward strand.
ATTTTTCATTTCTGCCAACAGCTAATAAATAAATACAATTGAAAATGATATTCTTGTTTGCATATTTCAAACTGTCACACTTTACAATGTTCTTAGCCTTTCTGCTTTAAAACTATCTGAGAAGTGCTGTACTGATAAAAGCCACTTGAGTACTAGTACACTGCTATATATTTAAACTAGGGACCCATTCAGTTCTGGTACTTCTAGACTATAACATCAGATTGCAATTTTGTAACAGTACTGTAAGTAACACTGGTATATTTGCACATATTGTGGACTGTATTACCACCCAAAGTGTTTTTAGCACTGCAGTTGTCTTTATTTTTGCTGTGAAGTATTCCACGTGTAAAAGATCCTCATGCATTAGGACTGTGTTGTCTGTAGGCTGTGAGACTGATTGATATAATCAGGGTACTCTAAGACAGAACTGGTAGCTTTATAAAGTGTTGCCTTAAAAATCAATATATCATGTAAAAAGTTTGACCTCATAACTACTTTCAGTAGCAATAGCATTACTAGTATAATAATTCTTGTCGAGTAGGTGCTGTGTATAAAAGGCTCTTAATCATTAGTGACAAACCATATTTATCCAGTCTCAGATAATTTGACTCATGGGCTCTGAGTTCGGGACAGTACTGCATTTAAGGTCAATGAGATTGATCCCTATTTTGAGCACTTTTATTGCCTCTACGTTTTTTCAAAATTACTGCTTCTGTAATTTAAGCTATGGAGGTGTTTATGATACAAGCATGTTTCAATCACTAGCATGTGGTGGATCTCAATGCCTTGATGTTTATGCAGTTTTTGTGACATTGCTTTGAATGAGATTTATAAATTAAAATCTGCTTCACCTTTTTCCCTTCAACAGTATTCACTCACTTAATGTAATTCTGTAATGTATCCTTTAGAATGAATACTTCACTTAAAGAATAACACAAATTGATAGCCACATAAGGTAGCAACACAAGTAGAAAAGATATCCTGGGCACTACCAGCATCAACGTATTCTTTATGCAAGCACTGTTGGACAGTGATTGAACCTTCTGGATAGCATAGATCTTTTTGTGACAACACATCTCCCGACCTGTTTAGTGAAACTAAAGTATTGCTATTTGTGAATGGAGTTGAAAACAGCAATTATGTGTTAGTTGGTCAAGAGAAAGGAAATCTCTACATATTTTTTACCAAGGAAGAAATTTCCCATTAACTAAAACAGGTTTAACTTAAAAAAGTTACAGTAGGACTATGTCTATTTTAAGATCAGTCCTGATTACTGGAAAATTCACAGAGGTTTCGGAATTGAAAAAGAAACTGACGTGGAGTGAGTATGATCAATTTTTTTTTCACATAACCTGGAATATGATAATAGAATCAGCAGAGTTATCTCTTGCCATTTATTAAAGGAACATACTAACAAGAATTTGCAGATAGAGAAAAACAAGATTATTGGTTCTATATGACAAAATGTTACTGCCATTATCACCTAGTGTAACGAGAAAGGGTGTTAAAGAGATAACGGATTTTATTAATATTAACCTTTGGAAACAAGATTCCTTCCAGAGTAAAAAGGAACACAAAACATCCAAAAGGGGTCAGTGTGATAATTCTCAGACAAACAAAAATGGGCTTTAAGAGAACATGTCCTCTGGCAAATTGGAATCGGGAGACAGAGACAGAGAGAGAGAGAGAGAGAGAGAGAGAGAGACAGAGAGAGAGAGAGACAGAAACTGATATTTCCAATGAACCTGTCACTGACAATACTTCATCAGTAACACTTTCAGGTCATATAATTACAAATCACGGAGGTCTCAGACATTGCTCAAAGCACAGCTTAGGTCATCACAACAGAATAAATAAATCACTGAAGCAACTAAGATTAATTAGGAAAGGATGCCACCACCTTTTGTCTATAATATTTGTAACTGGATTTTTTTTTTTGAGAGTTAAAGTGGGACCAAACACTCAAAATGCAACCAAAGACTGTACTTAGACAGAGGTGGTACAACTGAATTCTACACTGTCTAGGTGACAGGAGCCATGTCCAAAGAGAAGTCAGAGGAACAAGTACAATTGCAAGATCAAATGTATAGCCGTAGCCATACACATTAAGGTGTATGATATTTTCTCTAGATCTCTCACTATTATGGACATTGGTTTAATAAAGAATTTTGTTTTTCTTGTGTGCCATCCCAAAGAGTGGGATTGTTTGATATAATTAATAGTCTGAATATATTCCACAGATAACTGAATTTTAATGTTATAGTTACAAACTCAAATTTTGATTATTTATGTAAGAAAGACTCCCTACACCCCCACCCCTACCCCATTGTACCACACTATCACTGTTTTTTAAAAAAAAAGTTGTGAATCAGAATTCAGAAGTTAGATAGATCTAAGACTAAATTGTATAATATGTCCGTAGCTGACAGTGAAGCTTTGATGACATTAACAAGGGACAGACAGTATGCCTTATGAAGGCTAAAAAAGGAGGAATTATGGTAATTATCGATATCAAGAGATTTAACATTAAAATGTTAGAAATGGTAAATGATGGGACATTTTGCAAGATAATAAAACTGGTATCATGAAGAGCTATAGTCAGTTAGTTAAATAAAACATGTCTTGAGGAGGTGATCTGTGATGAATACATCAGGTTTGTATGATATCATACCTAACAGTGGGAGTCATTTTTCTGATACCAAAAGTGTATGAAAATGACAAAGATCATCCATTGAGACCACTGTCTCAGCGAAAGGCTCCAAGGTAAGAGTATGTTCCATCTTTCTTGATGGAATTCTTAAGATGATAGTTTTAGCTTACCCTTCTTTATAAATGGTTCATTTCATTTCACAGAGTTAATCACAGGAGTGGAATTGACTATTACAGACTCTGTAGTGTGCAAGAATATCTAATCACTATAATCTAGTGATTCCATAGCATACAGGCAACGAATGGCCTTGCAATATGCATTAAAAGGTAGTAGATATTCAGGAAAAGACATCAGATTTATAAGGGAATCCATTAACTTGGTTTTAAAGTGCAGGTGTTTCATGTTCTAATGGAAACTGTATCAATAGGTACAATTACAGTTGCTGTCTGTAATTGTACCATGCCTGTTAAACTTGATCGACTTCTTAGAAACAGTCACCAAAGCCATAGATGAAGGGAAGACAGTGCACACCACCTACCTTGACCTATCCAAAGCCTTTGACACTATTCCCCACTCGGGCATAATAGATAAACTCTCCCAGCTAGGCATCAGCCCATATGTTACCAGATGGGTAGCTAACTGGCTCACTGATAGAACCCACTCAGTCAAAGTAGGGGAACCACCTCTAGTAGTTGACCTGTAATGAGTGGTGTACTCCAAGGATCAGTCTTGGGACCTCTGCTGTTTGGGATACACTTTTCTGAGGTGCAAGCCAAAACCAGTAGCCTGTGGCTGACCAAGTTTGCAGATGAATGCAAGCTGGGTGCTGTCATAAATTCCCCTAGTGATGTGAACATCCTCCAAGAGGGCCTTAGCCAAACTAATGACTGATGCCAAAAGCATGGCCTCAAACTGAATGTCAAGACATGCATCATTATCCCCTTTGCAGAAAATGGCACCCCCACTAATTATCACTTTAATAACAATGTACTAAGCATGCAATTAGTTGTGAGGGACTTAGACACCCACGTTGACAGCAACCTCACTTTTGACAACCACATTGCCTTTATTGTACAGAAGGCTTTCTACATGGCCCACCTCATAAAATAAGGCTATTTCATCCAGGAACAAGGAGGTCATAACATCCCTATACTCCTCCCTTATCACACCCATTATTGAGTATGATGTCCCCTTCAACATGTACCTTGCTAAGCACATGCAACAGTTGGAGAGACCACAGAGGTTCCTGACCAGGAAAATCCAGGGTCTCAAACACCTATCCTATACAGATAGGCTAAAATCCCTGTCCCTCTACTCAATCTCATACAGACTGCTCAGAGGTGAACTGTGTCTGACATACAGTTGCAATTCAGAAAAATGGAGACTTGTCTGAAATACAGAGATAGCATGCAGTCTTCCCATTTAAAAGTCAGTCTTTTCAAGGGTATGCAGACTAGGGTTATCAAGTTAACTAGAGAAGATTTCAGAAAAGGCCCATCATGAATGAATTGAAAGCAAGGTTTTGGAAAAGAGAGCAACCCAGAGAAATACTTATTGGAGCCATGATTGCACCCATTAATAAGGTGTCACAAGGGAATTCACTAATGGTTATAAAGACAAAAAGATTAGATAAGAAACATGAAGTAGGTCTGGAGTACAGTGATGGTTTTGACTTGTATGAAAAATAAATAATGAGAGCTGGAAATTTTTGTGAGGTAATCAAGAACATTTCCAATTATTGGGAGCTATTTCCAAGTTTATTAGTAAAAGGAGTTTCAATATGAAAGAAAAATTAGAAAATCACAAGGCAGGTGGTGAAGGTAGGGTGACTTACAAATATAATATAATATGTACAAAATTTGTAAGTACTTCGACAAAGGACCCAATGTTTGTTGTGCCAGTACTACTAGAACATGTGCTCCATGAGGGTGGTTAAACTGAGAGTCCAATTATGCAGAGAATATAGAAGTATGCACATTGTAAAATGTTTTCTATGTTAGTTAAGACAAGAGAAAAATAAAAAAATCAGGTGTATAAGCATTTTTATGCCACAAACCTGAATGATCATTTAAATCCATTTTCTATACTAGTAAGTAAGCCTGCTGGTTTTAAAAAGTTTGTGTTTGCTATATTGGATCATGTTGCTGGTAATAACAGAGATCATTGTGGTGCAACAAATACTGTTGTCACCTCACAGAAAAAGATTCCCCAGTTTGATTCTCAGCAGCTGTACCTTCTGTGCGGAGTCTACATGTCCTCCCTGTGTCACGTGGGTTTCCCTCAGGTGCTTTGGCTTCCTCCAACATTCCAAAGACATGCAGTAGGTGTGTGACTGTGTCATGTGGAAGAACATCCATGGCAGGGCTAACCACCTGGTGGTGTAAACCTTGGCTCTACATGATTGTCACTGTTGAAGTGACATCCAGACCCCATGTGCAAAAATGTGAAAAGCAGTTATAAATGGATGAATTGATGGATGGACCTTGAACATTATTGGCAGACTTCACCTGAAGCATGGAAGGTGAAAGACTTGGCTACTAGTTTGAATTTTAGGTACTTTTTAAAGCAAAACCAAAAATGTATGTAGAGTAATCTGATAGCTGATGTGATTTTACAATCCTTTAAAAAGAATGTCAGATTTATTTTTCATATTAAGTCTGATGAAGTCTACAACAATTCATAGTGGTTTAAAAGAGGCAAAGTGTTCATTTTTCTTTCTTATTATTTATTTTTATTGTCATTTTTATGAAGTTCTTTAATTAAATTGAATATTTTTTAAGCACTTAGGATTTTGTTTTTCCTCCAAAGTCCTGTCAGTTTATTTATTTATTTATTGACATTTGTTTACTGGGAAGTCCAAATGGATAATAAATACACATTTTCAGTGGAGGTCTGGGGAGAAAAGCTCCAAAGAGTTACATAACATCAAATAAAACAGTAGTACCAATATAATTAAAAAACATATATATAATTACAGTTTGACAATGGAATACGTGGGATACAATATAGCATGAGGAAATACTAGTGATGTAATGATAAAAGTAAAAAAAAAACAACTAAATTTATAAAGCAGTATATATAAAAGGGTAAGAAGCATAGTCTACTTTGCTAGGAAATAATCAAAAATATGACAACAGTTTTGTTTTTTTATCAGACCAAAGGCAGCGTTTTTTCTTGAAATACCATATTTTATAATATGAGTACCAATTATATGTCAGTTATATAATCACTTTTTCTCATAATAATATTCTGATGTCACAAGATATACAAAAATGGCTAACGTAACTCAGGTAGATACTGTCCTACAAAGGAAAAGGCACTGGAGTAGGGTCAGTGGTTGCAAAGCCTTCCTCAGTGAAACAGTCAACAGCATAAACCACTGGTGGTCACAGTCAGCTTCAAATTATGGTTAGGGAAAACTCTAATGTCAACAGAGACTAAGTTGAAGACCTGGAAGCTGACTGGAGTGAAAGCACAAGAGTTCAAAGAAATACTCATGGGTCTAATACCTCGGGAAGAAGAAGAAAAAGGTGGAGTTAAAGAAGAATTGCAGCTTCTCAAAACTGCATATGTGAGGTGTATAGAATAGATATGCAGCCGAGCTAGGCATAGAAGTTCATAAGGAAGGTCGGTGATAGAATGCAGAAGTCCAGGAAGTTATCAGAAGAAAGAAAGATCATAGGGAAAGTAGGAAATGGAAAAGTTTCTCCAGGCTTTGAAGAAATATTAGCTGATTAACAAAGAGGCTAAGACAGCAGTTGCAGTAGCAAAGAACAAGGCATGCAGGCACTCTATCATCTTTTGCAAAGTGACTCAGCAGATGGCACAAAGATACTACATCAGGTTACAAGGTGAAAACTGAAAGATAAAGAAGTTAGTCATCAGACACTGTGCATAACGTGTGCCGGCAGTCACTTGTTCGACAGTCCACAGGGCATCAAAGGCGAATCGAAGGGGTAACCTCTTGGAGCTTTTTGATGAAGAAAACCCCACAGAAGCTGTACTGCTCAAGACACAGCCTACAATAAAAGAAGAACAGCCCACCCTAAAAAAAGTAAGAACAGCACTAAGGAAAAATAAGTCAGGGAAAGCAGCAGACTTGGATAAGCTAATGGAAGATCAATCAAGATGTTGGGTAATGACTGAAGAATAAACACTATACTGCCAGTGCACAAGAAGAAATGGGACATTCACATCTTTGGGCAGTATACAAATACCATCTCTTGTCACACTGCATGAAAGTGCTGGAGAGGGTGATTGATAAATAAATAAATAAACAAATACACAGAATTGTAGAAGGTAAAATGGAATATGGGCAGGTTGGAATCAGATCTGAATGTAATGCAGCTGAGAACTGTAGATGAACAAATAGAATCTTAGGAAACATTAGCTTCAAAGCAATCAAATTTGTTACTATCTGAGCTAATAACCTTCTTTTCAATGCTACACCCATCTTTTCAGTACCACAACCGGATCCTTGTCCCCTAAAGGAATAAGCATTAACTTAATATCACCCTCCTGTAAACATGTCACATTACTATTACCAGCCAACAGATGTCACCAAATCCTCTAAAACTACACCAAATCATCTCCTATTTGAAAGAGCCATGTCCCAAAATGCTTCCCTAAAGTTGCATCACTTTCTGTTTTATTGCCCAGTAAACAAAGGAATGTCCAATAATTACAATCTTGATGTGGGCTGAAGATCAATCGAAATAGAATACCACTAACTAAATTCATCTGACATCATATCTCTCATCTGTCCAGATTTTCTCAGTGTCCAGATTTTTGACTCATATTTTGATCTGCTTCTCATACAATCTGTGTTTTTTGGGCAAATCATTGAGGACTGAAGTCATTAAATAATGACAGACGTTTGAGTTTCAGATATGATATCAGAAAATTGGATCCTTCAGAAAATACTAACACTTTCTAAGTTTATAAGAGAATATTTAAAATCTGTCCCTATTTTTGCCCCCCCCCACCATTTTTTTAGGATTTGTCCAGATTTTTATGAGCAAAGAGGTTGAGAGGTATGTTTGACATAAGTTAAAAATGCTTCAGGAACCCACCTCCCCACTCTCTAAAACTTCAGTTGAAGTACCACCTAATGCCAAATCTGATGCCTTGTCTATTTTTGGAAAATGATCTGTCTTCATATCTTGACTCACTAAAGACTTCTGTACAATCTGAGCAAGCCGTTTGTTGCTCTACACCAATAGTCAGCTACTCCCTGGTTAGATCTGACCACAAACTAATCACCTTGGAAATCCCCCCCCCCCAAAGTTAACCACCATGAACAATTTCTCCAAAGCTAACTTTGGGCTCCTAAAAACAGAGGTGGAAAACTTCACGGCACCCATGCAAATGGAGAATAGTTGCATGACCACCAAATCATACACCAATGCACTTTATGAAAAAGTACACAAATGCATGGATCTTGCCATACCCAATAGAACCAAGATGCTCTCCACCAAGTAAGACTGCCAACCAGTCACAAGTGGAGTTCCACAGGGATCGGTCCTGGGTCCTCTCCTGTTTGGTATCTACTTCTCAGAAGTCCAGGCCAACACAAAGGGACTCTGGTTGACAAAGGTAGCAGATAATTGCAAGTTGGGAGCCATTATTAACTCCCCAAGTGATGTTGACATCCTACAGAAAGGCCTCACTGTGACCAATGACTGGTGTCAGAACCATGGCCTTAAGCTCAATGTCAAAAAATGTGTCATCGTCCCCTTTGGGAAAAAAACAGTTCCCATGAATTACCACATTGATGGTAGTCCACTGGACACATAAGGAGTTATAAGAGATCTGGGAACAAAGGTTGACAGCAACCTCTCTTTTGACCACCGCATTGCCACTGTGGTTAGAAAGTCCTTCTATTTGGCACATCTCATTAGTAAGGGTTTTGCATCCAGGAAGAAAGAGGTCATTGTCTCCCTCTACGCTTCCCTCATTAGGCCAATCATCGAGTACAATGCCACATTTGGCATGTACCTCACTAGACACCTGCAACAACTGGAGAGGCCACAAACGTACCTCAGAAAGAGCATCCTAGGCTATAAATATTTGTCCTATATGGACAGACTCGAAAAAATCCAACTATTCTCTGTCTCATATTGCCTAATTAGAGGTGATCTCTGCTTGATTTACAAAGCCATGTCTGACCCAGCTCTGTTAGAAATGCTACATCTAAAGAAATCCCAATCCCTCCACACCACATGTTCCACAGACTTTACCTCATTACCACAATCAGCAGAACATGCTTGAGGGACAAGTTCATAACCCAGAGACTGTCCATGCTATGGAATAGTCTTCCTATACATGTCAAACAGAGCACCTCACTGGCCCTCTTCAAGAGAAATCTTGATGAGTGGATGGGAAATAGAAAATTCACCCCAGGGATCACTCCAGTGACTCTACTCAATAGAGGCACTGGGAACTAAGGTCGGGTGGCAAGAAGCCAGGGAAATCCAATGGGCTAGGCTTGTAAAGGCTCCAGGGCCATTAGCCTAGTATGCACCTATGAACCTATGCTGTTGCTACCTTACCCATAATATCTTAAAAAAATCCATGAGTTACTCATTCTTGACTAAAACACAATCAGCTTTACAGGACATAACAACTCTTCCAGTTTCAAGTGTACCATTACCTGCTGTCCTTATCCTCACCATTTCACCTTAGACCTGTGTAATGCAAACATCACACCAGTGCAAGTTGCACAACAATATGCTAACTCTAAAGTCCACCATATACATAAACACAGACAGCACTGACCACAGCACAGAATGGGAGCAACTACCTGAAAACTAGCTAATTCTACTCTTACCAGAAACCTGTCTAATGGAAGACTCCTGGCAAGACCAGCAGCCTTCACACTCTCTCAGTCTTCAACATCTGTAATACTTCCCAATGTTTAGTAACATCATACAATCCCATAAGTCTTGTCTAGTGTACCCTAACTGTATGCAGTGATTCACCCAACCCCCACCTATAAACCAAACAGCAACACACTAAAATTGCAGACCATCTCCTCTGTTCAACAGGGAGATGTTGAATAAAAGACATAAAAGCAGAGATGGCTGAACAATATGTCCTTCTCACAAACCTGAACAAAGAGTTATAGTAGGCATCCTGCTACATCCTGTTAATTGTCCCCTGGAATTGCCACTGAGTATAAAAATGCATTTGGGGCTACTGGATATAACCTGCTGAACTAAAAATGAGACAGACTATCAGCTAAAATATTTCATTTAATTAGTGCATGTTTGGCTAAAAATGAAACAATAATCCTCACACTAAGCAAAACAAACCTCCAGAACAACAGTTGTACCAAAACAGACATTGCTATCTTCCTAAACAGCACCTGCACTGCTGTTTCATTACCAAATGGGATAGCACTTTCATATCCCTGAGCTTCTCTTGCCACACTATCAAAATCAGCATCAACTCTAAAAATGCCATGTCCTTCTTCTTTCTTCTGGCCAGCATCTTGACCATTCAATCACAAACAATTGTTCTTTAAAAATTGCTGTAATAACTACACTTCCAGTCACATTTGAAAAATACCTGTATCTCCTCTGATGAAAATCAGTCATCCAGCCAAAATGATATGCAACTGAAATCCTCAAGAAAACATAACCACATATCAACAACTGGTTTAACTATTCTCATTACATGCACCCAGTGATGCTTACTACACAACTCTCTCAACAAATTAGCCCCGATCTGTTGAATGTCCTTCCCGGTCCTACTGCTCTACACACAAAGTTTAACAAATGCAGCAATTCCATATCATCTCTCACCCATACCTTACCTTTTCCTTCCTTGCAGAATAAATAAGCCTCTCTCTCTCTCAGTTTGGCAACTTTATCCAAAGGCAAACAAAATAAACCTTGCACCACATAATTTAAGTTCCAAAATGTTACCATTTTATGTGGACCTTCCACCTTATCATCAGCTAACAGTACCCCTAACTCTCTGCACAAATCAATAAATGCCTGCTTAGTTTCACTTACTTCCTGCTTACCTTCCCCAACTAACAAAGATCATCTATATAATGCACTGCCCACTGACTATGACCTATTGTGTCAGGTGGAGGGTAGATGACTGTGCCTGTTTCTATTTGTTTGCAATCTGTTTTAGGACAATATTTATGTAGGGTTAAGAGTTTTATACGGGATTTTTTTTAGTTCAATTAAATAAATGGTTTAATTGTATGCAATGCTCTGAATTTTTATATGTGACTTTAGATATTAATTCACTTTTACTGTCATTTGTAATTGTATGGACTTGAAGCTATGCGTGACTTTTTATGTAAGAATGTGGTGATGCATAGCAGGGAAATTAGTAATATTTGTCAACTGCTTGAATTAGTTCTTATAAGCAACTTCTTTATTTTTGAATCTCAGTATTATCTGCAAACTGAAGGTTTTGCTATGGGTACAGCAATTGCCAAAACCTATGCTAACATTGTTCTAAATCAGTGGAAGAATGAATATATTTTTAACTCTAGTATAGAATTTAGTTAAAAAAATGTAATTTTAAATGATTTGTGGATGACTTTTTTTAGTGTGGAATGGTGAGTCATCCGAACTCTCTCAGTTTGTAGAATACCTTGAGAGTACTACCAATTTTTTAAAGATTTAAATGTTATCATTCAAGCAGGGAAATTAATTTTTTAAATGTTAAAATAGAAAATGCACTAAATGGTATTAATACCCCTATATTTAGGAAAAATATACAAGCTAATCCTTATACACACAGACAAAGTATGCATGCACCCACCACATGTGTTCAGAGGCATAGTCAAATGACAACTTAAAAGAGTTAGTAGACTCAATGCAGACCAAAGCAAATGCTTAATACAGATGGATGAGACAGTTAAAGATTTTAAGGAAAGAGGTTGTGGAGAATCTATGTTATCAGAAACGGTGCAAGACGTTTTGGATAGTAGGAATGTTTTTGCTAAACCATTCTTCACTGATAAGGTGGTGAGTCCTACTCCTGCTAATTTAGTAGTAACAGATAGTTCTAGAAATAATAATTATCTAAGATATGTTACTACATTTAATAGGAGGACAGATGACGTAAAAAGGATAATTATGAAAAATTGGATATCCTAGAAGCTATGCCTGAACTGAAACAGTTCACTGGTGAGAAACCTAGTTTTGCCTTTTGGAATAGCTAGAGTTTGAGGAAAAGACTTGTTATAAAGATTTTTTTTAAATATCTCTTTACAGACTTTAGCATTGTTGCCTCACAGCAAGAGGTTCTCCTGTTCGATTCTCGGCTGGAATGCCTTCTGTGTGGAGTCTGCATGTCCTCCCCGTGGTCGGGTGGGCCTCCGAAAGACATGCGTGAATGGGCATGCCTTCGCTGAAGGTTGGGCGTCGAGCTGGCAACTTGGCACCATAAAATCGACTGCCAATCATTAGCAGACTGGAGTTCCGCTGTGGCAACCCCTAACTGGGAAAAGCTGAAAAGACAAACAACATTTCTATTGAGTTCAGAACCAAGAACAAACATATAAGACAGGAAAACAAATATAGTTAGAAAACAATGTTAAGTACGATGAAATGTAATAGAGTGACAGGATGGTGTTATCACCTATCATTAGCAAAAACATGAGAAAAATATTAAATCATTCACTAAAACTATATACATATATACATATGTACTGCTTGTCAGTAAAACACAACCAATATGATGACATTGTAGGTGTACTTGGTATGTAATGATTCCTAAATTGGAAATATCAAATTCGTCTGGATTATAAGAAGAAGCCCAAAATTGTATTGGTTATAAGTGTATGATGGAGGGGGAGAGCAGTGAGGGACAGAATGTAAATAAAAAATACAATTTTATTTCTCAATAAATAGACATTGGTAGGAGTCAGGGGTTATTATCTTATAATATGATCTATTAGAAAGTTCCAAAATTTAACAAAATGTTTGTTTCATTTTTGAGTATGCATTAAAAGTCTGTGTACTGTTATGTATCTAATATCTATTTGTCTGAATCCATTCCAAGACATCTGAGTTCTGTCTTTCCAGTTCAGTGTAATATAATATTTTATAAGTGTGAATAGTGTAATATTCTTTCTTGTTGTTTCTTTAGCTTCACAGGGGAACATGCATCAGGGCAAATTTCCAGGATAATGTAGATTTCTCATATCCCATTTTGCTTAATTTGACTTTTAGTGAATACCAGAGTTTGCATGAGCATTTACAGTCCAGAATATATGAAGCAGGTCAGCATTCTAGCTATCACAATGTGGACAAAAGGGAGATGAAGCAGGATTAAATTTGTTTATTTGTGTTGGGGTAGGTACACATTATTAAGTATCCTGAACTGTGTGTAGCTCAGTTTCCCTGAAGGGAATATATTTACTTGTCATTTGGATAGATTGAGTCATTTCGCCATTACAAATTAGTGGATCTATGCCACATTAGTATTTTGAGAAAAGTATCTCTTCTTAGTACCTTACTGACATAATGAGTTTGTATGAGCTGGATATCATTTTCTTTCTCAGTGTTAATAGAAAGCAGAGAGTTTTGACTAAACTTAAGTCTCTCTGTGTGATTGTAGGATTATTTAGTAAACTGGCACACATCTCTGATTTGTCTTAGCATAATTAAGTATTGTTTAGGTAAGTTATTTATTTATTGTATTTGTTAACTGGGAAAGTCCACTGGGCCCAGAATGAACCCATTTTCAGTGGAGGCCCAGAGAGAAAAGCTCTACAATAATTACATACAATTAATACACATAAAATATTAATGCACATAAGAATATCAAGTAGTAGTATTACAATCATGGTAAAATAGACTCAATAACTGGTGTACATTCAAACACACATTAGTGTAAAATATATCTGCAAGGGGTCTATATTATAACATCGAAGTTCAAAAACTTAGAATGTTATAATATCGAACCCAGTAGAGTGAATGCTTGAAATAGCGAAGCTGCAGAACACCGAATACACTCCTAGGGAAAGTATTCAGTTGGCCGTTTCTGCAGCTTTGCTATTTCCTCAACTGTGGAGCGAAGGTTATGGATTGGGTTAAGGTAAGTGTGCGAATGAAGGTGAGTGTGCGATTGGGCATGAGTTAGGTGAGTTAGGATTAGGGCGCAGGTCAGGTAAATGTGCGATTGTGTGGATGTGAGGGTTAGGGTGGGGTAGGTGAGTTAGGGTTAGGGAGCTGGTAAGGTGAGTGTATGATAGTTAGGGACCTTATGGTTAGGGTTGGGTTAAGGTAAGTGGGTAGCTAGTGGTGTATGTCTGGTTTAGTGTAGGGTTTCATGAAGTGTATGTGTGTGGATTATTTATTTTGGTGTGCTTGAGTTGTGTGTATGTTTGTCGGAACAGCATATTTTTTCCCTGGGAAAAACTTTGCTATTCCAACTGTTCAGTTTTCTGGTGTTTCAATTGAATGGGGTTGATATTATAACATTCGTTGTATTTAGACTTTGATGTTATAATATAGACCCATCTGCAAGAATCATAGCAGAGGGAAGTTAAATTCAGTGTAAGAATAGAGGGCTAAGGAGGGAAAGAAGTAAAGCTAATGAGCCAATAAGTAGTAGGTAGGCAGATGGAAGAGAATGGAAATGATAGTAATAGAATAATTAAAGGTGAAGCACAGGGAAGATATGTCAGATGTTGGGGTTGTTTATTTGAGTGCAGGAGCATAATAAATGTGAGGATAGATGTAGTTTGAGGGATATTTTTAAAGGAGGCAGGATTATAGATAGTCCTGAGTGAAGGTGGGAGATTGTTCCATGACTTGGAGACTGTATAGGAATACAACATTTGGCCGGCTGAGACAGTAACATATTTTCTGACCTGAAGTGTCAGTTAGGATGGTACATGGTCAGTATGGAGGAGAGGATAGGGCAGGTTTCTGGGTGGTAGATAAGCTTGTGGGCTGTAGCTAATTGTAGAAAAATATCCAGGAAATTCTTATGGCTAATCTTGTATGAGCCCTTGGGCTGATGGCCTAGTACCAACATATGAACCTATAAGATTAGGATTCATATGTAGAGGTTGCATTATAATAAAGGCACTATATAAATTCAAGGAGTTAATAAGTTTTTCCAGTGCTTTCATTTTGTCTCCAATTATTTTATGTAACTTCATGTTCTTCAAACTATTTTTGTCCAAGAATGGGAGAGCCTGGGGATTTATGTTTAATGATTTAATATAGTTATAATATAGAGTTGTCCAAGTAGGTGACTATATTTTCTTGTTTGGATTATATTCAGATATTGCCAGGACTCTGTTGACTTTTATTATGCCATAGTATAGTTTAAACTCTAGGAGTGCTAAGCCTCTTTTTTCTTTAGGGAGAATAATTTTTTTTATATGCAACTCTGACTGATTTAGGATACCATACATCCTTGGAGAGAGAGGAGTGTAGTTTATGGAAGAAGTTAGTTTGTTTTGGTATGTCGGTAGCATTGAATAGGTATAACATTCTGGGTAGGATGTTCATTTTGATAATGGCAACCCTGGCTAATATGGATGAATTAAGTTGTTCCCATCCCTGGAGGTGATGTATTGTCGACCATAGGTTTGTTACATTGCTTTGGTACACCAATGATGAGTCTTGATGAAAAGTAATTCTGGGGTATTTCATAGTGTGTTTAAATTTAATTTGTGTGGGCAGAAGGTATATTGTTAGTTTGAAGGATAGATTGATAGGAAATATTAGTGATTTTTCTGGGTTTATTTTATAATTAGAGAATTTCAAATAGGCACTTATAGATGTTAAGATTTTCTCAATATCAGAGCTTGGCATTGTAAAATATAGGTTCAGGATCTTCTGCGAAGGCTGTAAAAGGAATCTTTGTATTATATAAATTTGATATTTGTTGGTAAGTTTTTTGAGTAATAAATAGAAATAGTGGTTTAATATACAAATTGAAGAGATATGGTGACAGGGGTCATCCTTGTCTAGTACCATTTTTAATATCTATTCTAAAAGATAATTGTTTATTAACCTGTAGAATAGTATGTGCTATGAAATATAATACTTTAATGAATGTTATAACTTCTGAGGGAATGTTGAAGTATGGTAGTATTGAAAATAAATTTATTTGATTGATTCTGTTGAAATCTTTAGATGTGTCTATTACCAGAGTAAAGAGTTGGGAGTTTTCCTGACTAGACAATTTAATCATAGCAGGCAATGTTATTGTGTTGTCATAGGTTTGTCTTTGTTTAATGAAACCAGACTGATAGGGTGAAATGATGCTAGTTATCACAGTTTTTAATCTATTGGCTAAGATGGAGGTAAATATCTTTATGTCCACATTGATTAGAGATATGGGTCTGTAGTTTCCTGGGTTTTTAGGGTCAGCTTTGTCTTTAAGAACAAATATTATCTTGCATGCATTTAGATGCTGATCAGTAATATTAATTATAAGGTAGTTAAAAAGATTAAGTAATATTTTAGAGGTTAAAATAAAAGCTTTATAAAATTCTGCTGTGAATCCATCTGGTCCTGGGGATTTATTTGACTTAAAGATTTTTGATAACTGTAATTACTTCTTGGAAAGTGATGGGAGATGAGAGGTGTTCTCTCTGATCTTGTGAGAGTGTTGGAAAATGTAGTTGTTTCAAGAATATTTCCATTTCTTGATTTACTGTAGTGTTGAATTGTTCTGTATATGCATGTGACTACAATTCCTCAAATAGTTGGACCTTGTCCTGGTGGGAGCTGTAATGTTTATCTTTGTATATAAGTTCCGGAATAATTTGTAAAGGTTTTCTTTGATATATTAGATTGCCTAGGAATTTGGATGGCATTTGTGCCCATTCAGCAAAGTTGGATATTGTTTTTATTTCTTGAAAGGAGAGATTGTTAGCATTTAAAGGGTATAATTCTTTCTGATAGAGAGCCATTTGTTTTTCTATTTCTTGGTCATAGTTAGTAATTTTTTTTCAAGTTCAGTAATTTTGTTTTTGAGTGATATCTCTTTAGTTGTGTGTTTTTTTCTTATAGTATGATGCTTTACAGATCATTATACCTCTAATTACATGCTTTGCAGAGGCCCGTTGGATATCAAAGGTTATTTGGGAAGAGTCTGATTGTGTAAGAAGGTCTTTAAGTATAGTTTCTACTTCTTGAATTACTTCCTCTTTAGTTAACCAATTGGGTTTTAAGGTCCAGTTAAAGTGATGGATGTTTAGTCTGTCTTTCCAAACCAGCTAATAGTGAGTGTAGTTTTGGAATGATCTCAGAAGAATCTTGTATTTGTATTATGTGCTATATCAACATTCAGAAAGATATTTGATATTAGGAAAAAATCCAGTCTAGACCAAGTTTTGTGACATTGAGAGTAGAATGTATATTTGTCATTATGACTATTTTTGGTCTAAATGTGGTATGAATAAAAGAGTACAAAGCCTCTTTTTAACTCATTGAGTGCATCAGTTGCCTGTGAGTTCTATGAAGTGCTAGTGTTTGATCTATCTGTGAAAGGGTTTTTAAAAATGTTCCAATCTTCTTCTATAATATAGTAATGGTTAGGAAAATTAGATAATATGTTATATATGGATAATATGAAATCCTGTTGTTTTATACACTGTGCATAAATGTTTAGAAGTATAGATTTATAAATATTTGGGGATTTGATCATTATGTAGCACCATCTGCCTTTCTGATCAGTATCATGTTCCAGAATAGTGTCTTGAAATGATTGTTTGACAGTAATTGCATCGCCTTTGCTATTTGACTTGTCTCCCATGCCCACAATTGTTTTGATCTATTTTTTCTTAACTCCTGTTTCCATTGTTCAGTCAGCATATGAGTCTCCTGTATCATGATTATATTCGCTTTTGACTTTATAACTAAATGAAAAAATGTTTTCCTTTTTAGATATCTGGATCCCCTTTACATTCCAAAAATCAGTGTTCCACATTGTATAAGGTTAATTCTTTTGTAAGTGTTAGTGTGTATAAGCTTAGCTTATTTTTTTTAGTATTAATAAAAATGAGTTTTATTATAATTTTAGCAAGCAGTACATTATCCCTCCCTGCCCTTCCTCTGTGCCTACTCACATAACGGCTTGGCCTGGAAAAGATTAACATTACAACTAGAAAGTTTTTACTAAAGTGATAGATAAGTAACCATGCAACTAATAAATCCCTAGAGTAAAATGGCCTAAAAATATGGTAAATCAGTTTAAAAATATCATATCTATAAGATTCCAGATGTGTGTCCATTTCAATAGCACTGGCGAGCTATCTCCCAGCTCAACTAGGGTTATAAATATAGTCATAGTAGGTAAGAGATCTAGAAAAATAAAGTAGTTGTTAGTTGACATTGGACTACAAAGTAGTGTAGCTAGGGTTTTGTCATAGTTATTTAAAGCCATATATCTATAGCATAGATCCTTTGTTACAGGATAAGCTGGTATGTGGTATCATAGAGGGAACCTATCCCTTTCCGAGACAAATCTAGCAGACTCTTCTTCTTCTTTCAGCTGCTTTCATTAGGGGTCACCACAACAGATCAACTGTTTCCATTTTTTCCTGTCCTATGCATCTTGCTCTGTCACACCAACCACCTGCATGTCCACTCTCACCACATCCATAAACCTTATCTTAGGCCTTCCTCTTTTCCTGTTACCTGGCAGCTTCATCCTTAGCATCTTTTTCCCAATATACTCTGCATCCCTCCTCAGCATGTCCAAACCAACGTAATCTTGCCTCTCTGGCTGTGTCTCCAAACCTTCCAACCTGGCCTCACCCTCTAATATACTTATTCCTAATCCTGTCCATCCTCGTCACACATAGTGCAAATCTAAACATCCTCAACTCTGCCACGTCAAGCTCTGACTCCTGCCTTTTTGTCACTGCCACTGTCTCCAATCCATATAACATAGCTGGTCTCACTACCCTCTTGTAGACCTTCCCTTTCACTCTTACTGGTACTTGTCTGTCACAAATCACTCCTGACACTCTTCTCCACCCACTCCATCCTGCCTGTACTCTCTTCTTCACCTCTCTTCCACACTCACCATTACTCTGAACTGTTGATCCCAAGTATTTAAACTCATCCACTTTTGCCACCTATACTCCCTGCCTCCTCACCATTCCTCTATCCTCCCTCTCATTCACACACATATATTCTGTCTTAGTCCTGCTGACCTTCATTCCTCTTCTCTCTAAAGCATATCTCCACCTCTCCAGGGTCTCCTCCACCTGTTCCCTATTCTCACTACAGATCACAATGTCATCTGCAAACATCATAGTCCACGGAGATTCCTGTTTGATCTCGTCTGTCAACCTGTTCATCACTATTGCAAATAAGAAGGGGCTCATAGCTGATCTTTGATGTAATCCCACTTCCACCTTAAATGCATCCGTCACTCCCACCGCAGACCTCACCGCTGTCACACTACCATCGTACATATCCTGTACCACTCTTACATATATCTCTGACACTCCCGACTTTCTCATACAATATCACAACTCCTTTCTAGGCACCCTGTCATATGCTTTCTCTAAATCCACAAAGACACAATGCAACTCCTTCTGACCTTCTCTGTACTTCTCCATCAACACTCTCAGAGCAAACATCACATCTGTAGTGCTCTTTACTGGCATGAAACCATACTGTTGATCACTAATCCTCACCTCCCTTCTTAACCTAGCTTCCACTACTATTTCCCATAACTTCATGCTGTGACTGATCAATTTAATCCCTCTGTAGTTACTACAGCTCTGTACATCACCCTTATTCTTACAAATTGGTATCAAAACACTTTTTCTCCATTCCTCAGGCATCCTCTCACTTTCCAAGATTTCATTAAACAATCTAGTTAAAAACTCCACTGCCATTTCACCTAAACACCTCCATGCTTCCACACGTATGTCACCTGGACCAACAGACTTTTTGTTCTTCATCCTCTTCATAGCTATCCTTACTTCCTCCTTGATAATCTACTGCACTTCATGATTCACTATCCACACATCATCCAACTTTCTCTCCCTCTCATTCTCTTCATTCATCAGCCCCTCAAAGTACTCTTTCCATCTGCTCAACACACTCTCCTTGCTTGTGAGCATGTTTCCCTCATTATCCTTTATCATCTTTACCTGCCGCACATCTTTACTAGTTCGGTCCCTCTGTCTAGCCAATCAGTACAGGTCCTTTTCTCCCTCCTTAGTGTCCAACCTTTTATACAACTCTTCATATGCCTTATCCTTAGCCTTCACCACCTCTCTCGTTGCCATGCACCAAATCTCCTTATTCTCTTGTCTACTTTCTTCATCTCTCTGACAATCCCACTTCGTTTTCGCCAACCTCTTTCTCTGTATACTCTCCTGTACTTCTTCATTCCACCACCAGGTCTCCTTGTCCTCCTTTCTCTTTCCAGATGTCACACAAAGCACCTTTCTAGCCATCTCTCTTACTAGCTCTGCTGTAGTTACCCAGCTATTCAGTAACTCTTCACTGCCACCCAGTGCCTGTCTTAACTCTTCCCTGAACATCACCTCACAATTACCATTTTTCAATTTTCACCATTTGATCCTTGGTGCTGCCCTTACAATCATCCTCCTCTTCTTGATCACCAATGTCATCCTACAAACCATCCTATGCTGCTTATCTACACTTTACCCTGCCACCACTTTACATTCTCCAATCTCCTTCAGACCAGACCTTCTAAATAAGATATAATCCACCTGTGTGCATCTTCCTCCACTCTTGTATGTCACCCTATGCTCCTTCCTCTTGTTAAAATACGTATTCTTCACAGCCATGTCCATCCTTTTTACAAAATCCACTACCATCTGACTTTCTGCATTCCTTTGCTTAACACCATACCTACCCATCCCTTCCTCATCACCTCTGTTCCCTTCACCAACATGCCCATTGAAATCTGCTCCAATCACCAGTCTCTCACCCTTGGGTACAGTCATCACCAGTTCATCCAACTCACTCCAAAATTTTTCTTTCTCATCCATCACACACCCAACTTGTGGAGCATATGCACTAACAACATTCATCATTAAATCATCAATTTCCAGCTTCATAAACATCACTCTATCCGACACTCTTTTCACCTCCAAAACACTCTTAGCATACTGTTGCTTCAGGATAATGCCTATGCCATTTCTCCTCCTATCCACACCATGATAAAACAATTTGAACCCTCCTCCGATACACCTAGCCTTGCTCCCCTTCCATCTGGCCTCTTGCACACACAATATACCAACCTTCCTTCGGTCCATCATATCAGCTAGCTCTCTCCCTATGCCAGTCATACTGCCAACATTCAAAGTTCTGACCCTCACTATTACAGTCCTAGCCTTTACCTGCCTTTGGGCATGCCTTCCCCCTGTTGTCCTCTGTCGGCCTACAGTAGCCCAGTTTCCGCCAGCACCCTGTTGGCCAACAGTACTGGTGGCGGTCGTTGTTAACCTGGGCCTCGACCGATCCAGTATGTATATCTGTACTGTTGTCTGCATGTATGATTTGGCAAAATGTTATGCCGGATGCCTTCCTGATGCAACCCTCCTCATTTATCCGTTCTTGGGACTGGCACAAAGAAATGCACTGGCTTGTGCATCCCCAGTGGCTGGGTTACAAATCCAGAAGACTATAGTCCACTTATTACTATAAGGGAAACATTAATGTATGCATTTCTATTGTTGTAAACACTCTAAACAAATCATTTAAACTGTCAGTAGTCAGTGTGTTGCATAAACAAAATTTAAGGAATTATTTTGGAATTATCATTATATAGGTTAAAATATATCCTTTCTGCAATAGTTATGCAGTAAAGCATGACCTTTAGTCTATAGTATCTTTCATCCTGTTAATAGATGAAGAATTTCATCAAGAAAACTAGTGTGTTTAACATATAATATTGTTGCAGGTTTGTTTTTTAAGTTAATTAATGCATCATTATGAAAGCATGCTACATAGTACTCACTTTCTCAGATAATTAAAGTGATGCATTATGTTTAAGCATCTCCTTTAGGCTTCTGATGTTAAATGCAGTAACCTATAAAAGAGAGAAAAAAAGACACCCACTTTGCAAATTATGGGACAATTATTGCATTTGTTGAGTTAATTATAGTTTGGTACCAGTTTAGAGTCATTATAAAAGTCCCGTATGCAATGCAGTCTCTTCTAGTGTCTCAGCTTTATATTTTGGAATCTTCTGTTGAATCTGCAGTTGCTCTCATCATCGTGCAACTTAGTGGCATCAAGTAAAAGTCTTAGTTCCATTTCCTTGTTATTTGGAGGTGTTTCTTTAGTAAGAACCCTTCTACAGTCTCTAGTCCTTATTCTTTTATTTATTTGTGCTTTGCCTGATGAGTTAGACACACATCTGCTGTTACTAACATTAGACTAAGTGGAAAAGTTATTTTTTCTTCAAATCTCATGTGTTTACAGAGTTGAGAGGTCAGACAGGCCTCATGGGAACATGGTTTGCACTTCTAAATGCAACAAGGATGAGATTGTAATTGAAAAAACATTGAGAAAGGATTTTAAGCCAAAATTAGGTACAAATTACTCAGAAACAGTCAAAATACTAACCAGAAATGATTGGGAAGCTATTGAAGAAGGATTTTATAGTTTATTGCTGCTTTTGACTTCGTTTGTGGGAACTTCATTAATAGCATTCATAAATGCTGTTTTGGCTTCATTTACTGAAGAGGCTGAGTATTTGGCGCTATTATGCTGAAAAACAAGCCCATTGGGATACTTCATCTGAAATGTTATGTTCTTTTGAATCAGGTAAGTACAAAAAAATGATAAATTCTGTCTTTCCTGTTTTATTTGTAAAGGGAGGTCATGTGCAAAGTAGATAATTAAAGTGATGCATTATGCTTAAGCATCTCCTTTAGGCTTCCGATGTTAAATGCAGTAACCTATAAAAGAGGAAAAAAAAAAGACATCCACTTTGCAAATTATGGAAAAATTACTGCATTTGTTGAGTTAATTATAGTTTGCTACCAGTTTAGAGTCATTATAAAAGTCCCGTATGCAATGCAGTCTCTTCTAGTGTCTCAGCTTTTCTTTTGGAATCTTCTGTTGAATCTGCAGTTGCTCTCATCATCGTGCAACTTAGTGGCATCAAGTAAACGTCTTAGTTCCATTTCCTTGATATTTGGAGGTGTTTCTTTAGTAAGAACCCTTCTAAAGTCTCTAGTCCTTATTCTTTTATTTATTTGTGCTTTGCCTGATGATTTGGACACAGATCGGCTATTACTTTATTAACATTAGACTAGGTGGAAAAGTGCTTTTTTCTTCAAATCTCATGTGTTTACAGAGTTGAGAGGTCAGACAGGCCTCATGGGAGTGTGGTTTGCACTTCTAAATACATTTCTAAATACAACAGGGCAGCGATTTTAATAAAAAAAAATCCAGAAAGGATTTTAAGCCACAATTAGGTAAGAATGAGTCAAAAACAGTCAAAATACTAACCATAAATGATCAGAAAGCTATTGAAGTAGGATTTTATATTTTTTTTCCTGCTTTTGCCTTCGTTTGTGGGAACGTCATTAAAAGGATTCATAAATGCAGTTTTGGCTTATTTTACTGTAGAGGCTGAGTATTTGGCATCATTATGCTGAAAAACAAGCACATTGGGATATTTCATTTTGAATTTTATGTTCTTTTGAATCAGGTAAGTACAAAAAAATGATAACTTCTGTCTTTCCTGTTTTACTTGTAAAGGGAGATGGTCTGCAAAGTAGATTTTATTGCCATTACACATTATATGTATTTTTTTCTTTGCAGCTGATAGAATTATAGATAAATCTTGATAGTTAAGTAGTTTAATACAAAGTTGTCTTGGATTTTCCAAATTGGGGTTCTTGTTACTGCCCCTCATGAATAAGTTAAAAATAATAAATTACTTTAAAATACTTTGTTCTATCTCCTTTGTTGATTTTACTTGATTTATACTTAATTTAATAATAAATATATTAGTTATATTTTAAAACCTTTTAAAACCTATTATAACCTATTAGAAAAGTTTATTATTTAAATGTTGAGTGCGTGGTAACAAAAAAAAAAATTTTCTTTTTTTTTTTCTGATGCAGGTCTGAGTGCTCTATGGGCTCTTTCAATATTAATCTGTTTTGCCAGGTGCATGTTCTCTAGCAGTATTCCCAGGATTTCCTGTATATGTGTCATTAGTTTAGGTTGTTCAGTTCTTTCTGGAATACCTCTGATGACTATATTATTTTGGGTTCCTATTACCTGATTGAACGTTTAGGTTAACGAATACCTAAATGTTGAACTGGTAATAATGAAAGCAAAAAACTGCGAATGGCCGATTTAACTTTGGGAAAGAATTTTGTGGATTTTTCCCCTTTCCGCACTGTGGAGATTTCTTAGAATTGGCAATATTTAGTTAGGGTTGGTGTGTTGGGGGCTAAGCCCCCCACCTAATTTTGGTCATTTTGGGTTTTTTTTTTTTTTTGCGGCCGAGAGAATTAATTCCCTACATTAAATTGGCCGTTTGCTGTTTTAATTTTTCGATATTACCATGTCAATGTTTAGGTATTCGCTAACCTAAACATTTGATTGGGTAATATAGACACATTATTTC
This sequence comes from Protopterus annectens, assembly GCF_019279795.1. Lineage (NCBI taxonomy): Eukaryota > Metazoa > Chordata > Ceratodontiformes > Protopteridae > Protopterus > Protopterus annectens. The sequence continues at coordinate 277,550,703 of NC_056725.1, forward strand.
ATCTAGATCTTGCTTCTAGATCTATACCTTTTTGTTGGAGTTCTTGAATATATTTTGTCTTTTTATCAGAGCCTTTTTGAAGTTGGCCAATTTTAATTTCATTTTCCAATACCTTGACCTCTGTTATTTCCATCCAATTAGCTATCTGGGCAATAGAGCTCCCAAATGTTTCCCATTTATCTAAGAATTTTTGAATGGCCATTTGAATTGTTTGTAGGGCTGTTTCCAGCTCATCTAGTGTCGTAGATTGCTCTTGTTCATCTTTAGTGGGAGTTTTACTTGTTTCCTGTAGCTTCCCAGTTCTAGATCTCTTTGTTGCTGTGTCTTTCTCAGGTGAAGCAAGTGCAGAAAATTTGGTTTTGGTAACTTGTGCATCCATGTTTTCAGGTTCCTTAGACATCTTTTCTTGTTTTATTTTTTGTTTTTTTTTTCAGTGTCCTCAGCTTTATTTTTCTGAAGATATTTGTCAGTTATTCTCCTTTGTTGGATTCAGTAGTTTAGTACAATAGGCCTCACAATATCATTCAGCCACATGTGCTTGCTCAGATCCAGATTCATCTTATTTTTTGAGATAGTATTATGGTATTTTGTTTCTCTATCCAATGGTTGTATTTTGGGTTGAATAACTTGTCACTGTATATAGATATTTTGTTATTTTTGTTTTCTCCTTAGGAGCTAAGTGGATACAATGCTCATAGGGTAGCAGCCATCTTGGATCTGCTATTATAAAGATTTTGATTTAGTCACAAACTTGAATAAGAATGCTATAGGTAGAAGACATGGAACATTCCATTGCTATTACTGTATTTGCTGTAAACTTATAGTTGGTGATTTTGTTTTTATACATCCACAAACCAGGTGAGAATATATCTTTACTTGTTTTGCCACATGTAATACCGTATATCTTCATAGGTTCATAGGTTCATACTAGGCTATCTGCCCAAGGGCATTTATAAGCCTAGCCCATAGTTATGTCCTTTAGTTTGAATAAAAACTATGCCTATCATTTTGCTGTGCCTCTGTCAAGCAGTGACGCTGAAGTAATCCCTGGGGTATATCTGCAATCTCCCATCCATTGGTCAAGATTCCTCTTGAACAAGACCAGAGGTGCTCTGCCTCACATGTACCGGGATTTTGTTCCACAGCATAGGGAGTCTCTGGGTGATGAATCTGTCCCTCCAGCACATTCTATTTATAACCGTGTCAAGGTATAAGTCTCCCACCCTTGTGGTTCTGAGGGATCTAGATTTTTTGAGGTGAAGCATATTCATCAAATCTGGGTTTGACATGGCCTTATATGTCAGGCACAGGTCACCTCTGAGCAAGCGGTATGAGACTGAATAGAGCTGGAGTTCTTTCAGTCGGGCAGCATAAGACATATTTTGAGACCCTTTATCCTTTTGGTGAGGAACTTTTGGGGCCTTTCAAGCTGCAGCAGGTGTCTGGTCAGATACATTCGAACGGGCATTGTACTCAATCATAGGTCTAATAAGTGATGAGTACAGGGGACGATGACCTCCCTTGATCTAGATGTGAATCCCTTCATGATCAGGTGGGTGATATAGAAGGTTTTCCTAACTACTTTAGCAACATGAGTGTCAAACGAAGGCTACTGTCAACCTGGGTCCCCAGATCTCTGATGACTTTTTCTGTGCTCAGTGGATTGCCACCTATATGGTAGCTAGGGTAGCCTTGTTTTTCCCAAAGGGTATGACTATGCATTTTTGGCGTTTAACTTCAGGCCATGGCTCTGGCACCAGTTATCCATTTCTGTGAGGCCCTTCTGGAGGATATCTGTGTCAGATGTGGTTTGCAGTCATCTGCAAACTTTGTCAGCCATAACCCTCCTGTGTTTGCTTGTACTTCAGAAAAGTAGATGCCGAACAAGAGTGGACCCAGGACTGAGCCCTGTGGCACACCACTTGTGACAGGCTTTGAGTCTGACATGGCTCCAGCAACTCTGACCCTGTGGGTTCTGTCACTTAGCCAGTTTGCAACCCATCTTGTGATGTATGGGTTTACATTCAAGCTGATGAGTTTTTCGATGATACCTGAGTGGGGTATTGTGTCAAGGCCTTTGCCAGGTCGAGGTAGGCTGTATGGACTGCCTTTCCTCATCAATGGCCTTGGTGACTGTGTCGAAACAGTCAACCAAGTTTAAGAGGCAGGATCTGCCTTTGACAAAGCCAAACTGAGTTGGATCCAAAGTCTGCAAGTTCCCTATGTCTTTATTTATGAGTTCCATTATGATCCTCTCCATGGCTTTGCAGATAAGGCTTGTCAAGCTAATGGGGCGGTAATTTCCAGGGTCTGTGGAGGCACCGCCCTTATGAAGTGGGACCACAGTTGCCGATCCTGAGGTGAGGCTAAGATTAAACAGCTGTCCTAACTGTGGGTTTAATTCCTCATTGAGTTCATGAAGCACACAGCCGGGGACACCATCCGTCCCATGGATGCTGTGTTTTTGCCTTAGTGAGGGCAGTTCTCACCTGGGCGTTGGAGATGTTTGGGGGCTACAATCCTCTGGAATAGATATCTCCTTTGGGGAGGGGAGAAGTTTGCACTGAACCTGTCAGCCAGTATGTTGGCAATGTGTGTAGGTTCAGTAATTTTCACATCATTTTGAACTAATTCTGAGCATATCTGGGAGTTTCCTCCTAGGTTTCTAACATAGCTAAAGAAGGCCTTATGATTCTCTTTAGAGTCCTTGGCGATTTTTCTCTCAAAATTTGCCTTGGATGATTTTATGAGAGCTCTTAGTTTTTACTTATAATGATCAAAGGTGTCTTACCTTTCAAGGATTTTGCTCTATCTTGTAGTAGCTTCCTCCTTTTGTTGTAGAGCTTGTTTATGGCTGGGGTCCACCAGACTGGACGCTTGCCTTTGGTACAGAGAGTCTTAGTTTTGTTTGGGATTGCCTGATCCATGCAGTCCTGTAAGTGCTGGTAGAAGGCATTTGTAAGTGATTCAGCGGTTTGAGTAATGTTTACCACTGGCTCAGGGGCCTTAAAGGAGACCACACTAGTTTTTAGAAGTGTGAAATCGGCTTTTGAGAAGTTTTTCACTGTGGTGAGGACCTCCAGCGAGATTAGTTTATGATCTGATCTCACCAGTGAGGGGTATACTTCTGGTGTTGAACATTTTGATCCCATGTTCGTGATGATGAGATCAAGTATGTTTTCTCCTCTTGTGGGGATGGTGACTAGTTGTTCCATGGCATTTGAGTTTATGAACTCCAGGAATCTTTGGGTTAGAGTGTTCGGGCTTGAGTAGTGTTCCCAGTCTATATTAGGGTAGTTAAAGTCACCTAGTATGATGGTGTTTGGAGATACATTTATCCCTCCAATGTTTTCAGGAAGGCCATGTGAGGTTCCTGAGTTTGAGAGGGTGGCCTGTAACATGCTACAAATTGCAGAGCAGTCTTGCCTATGGTTAATTGCACCTGGATGGTCTCCGATGCATCATAACCTTGAGGTGTGGGTGTCCTTTATGAATATGGACACCCTCCTTTCTTGGTGTTGTCTGGATTTTGGGGCGGAACGCATAATATGAGGTGAAACCTGTTAGTGCTGGGGTGCTCTCAGGAGCCTTGAACCAGGTTTCTGTCACAGCACAGACATCGATGTTCTCCATATTGAGAAGGGCCTCGCATCTTGAGATTGAGACTTCTGGCATTGAGCAGCATTACCCTTAGTTTTTTCCTTTTGGTGTTCTAGGGTGGTAGGTTTAGAATTTGAGCCTTGCCTAAAAAGGCACTATGGGGTGGCAAGAGCCTTTGCCAATATCCGAAGCCCAGGGTGACAGGTGCAAGCCGAGCGTGGCTTGTCCAGCATGTCATCCCAGGCAGACAGACATTGGATCCCTTTGAATGACACCAGAATTTAAGCCAATTATTAAAGCTGATCATCTTATCACTGTATTGTGGCATCATTCTAGGTGAAGGTAGGGTACTGCTCAAGGTCAGGGTCATACCTGCCTGGGCTACATAATCAGAGAGCTCCTCGATGTCCCTTTTCATGTAGTCCAAGGAGGTGCGTCTCAGGTCGTTGACACCAGCGTGGACAATGACTGAGTCGGTACCTGCTGTTGAGAGACCTGAGTGCTTGCGTTATGTGGCGGATTCTAGCGCCTGACAGGCAGCTTACTGTGACCTTCTCTTTACTCAGTCTGGTGGACGCCAGTGTGTCTGACTATGGAATCACCAATGACAAGTGTGTCTGGCATTTTGTTTGGCCTTAAGGGCTGTGACTGTTTGACACTCTGACTGTGTGGTCTATGTGTTGCATGTGTTGGGTCGTGAGGTGGTAGTTGTTTGGGTGTCTGCTTTGGTGGCCTCTGCTGTTTTGGTAAATTTTTGATCAGAGCCTCCGAGTATGTCTTTGTGTGAGTATGTGTATGATTTGAAGTTGTGATGGTACCATGTGTGACTGGGTATGTATTGTGTGTGGTTACCTTCTCCTCCTGTCTGGTCTTGCCAGTCCTATGTTGAGAGAGCTCAGCCTCCAGTTTGACCGTATAGTTGCATCTCATGTATTTGTGTTTTGTGGGAGAAGGAGAGGATTGTCTGTGTACATGAGGCAGTTGTAACATTGCCTCAATATTCCCAGGTTCACCAGTTGAGCTGGAGAGGACACTAGCAACTGATCCTCGACATACTAGAAGTAGTAGATAAAGAGACTTTCAAAGGACTCGGGAAGTGGGTTTTAGGCTGGTGGGGTACTATCTATAATAAGAGTGCTTTATCAAGGTGCAAGTACTGTAGGAGTAAGTGCTAGGCTTTACAGATAGAGAATAGTCTACTTGGGAATCAAGTAGAGATGAACTTTTCAGTTATAGGATATGCTGGTTAGATCAGCAGTACAGCTCGAGGAAGGTAGTTTTAAGGGAAAATTGGAAGAGTGGAATTTAGATGGCCCAAATAGTTTAACCTTGTTTAACCGCCGCTGCTCTTGTGTGCAACAGTGGTAACTCGCGTGTTTTATAGCAGGGGCTGAAGGGAGCTAGGAATTGGCCCAAAACGACCAATGGACTACTAGTTTCTGGCTGAAACTTCACCAAATCAGACAAAACAGTGCTTCCCACTCCCACTGGTAAGCAAAGAAACTTCCCTCCTTCCTAATAAGGCAATGGATCAGTAACAGGAACTAAAAACAAAGCCCAGGGATCAGCAACTCTGAAACTGGACTACTCTAGTTCAGTAAGGCGGGAAAACAAGAGATTTTTTGTTTTATTACAGAGACAAGGAAAAAACAGACAGTAAATGCTGTAAATCACTTTAGTGTGTAGCCTACAGAAACAATTTGCAACAATTAGTAACTTAAAGTGCAATAAACAGTGTAAAATGCAGAAATCACTTAAAGTAGCAATAAAACAGGCGAAATGCAGTTGCTAGCTTAAATAACAGTGGGAAAGCCACAAAAATACTTATATCTGGTAGAAAGTCACTCTTTTAGCTCTCTGCTGCTTGGATCACTCTGCAGGCCACCACGAGGATCTGTGCTGAGTTGGTACAAGCTGGAAAACGCGTGTTTAGCGTGTTTTATAGCAGGGGCTGAAAGGAGCGAATTAAACAACCAATGGACTACTAGTTTCTGGCTGAAACTTCACCAAATCGGACAGAAAGGCTGCTCAGTGCTTCCCACTCCCACTGGTAAGCAAAGAAACTTCCCTCCTCCCTAATAAGGCAATGAATCAGTAACAGGAACTAAAACAAAGCCCAGGGATCAGCAACTCTGAAACTGGACTACTCTAGTTCAGTAAGGCAGGAAAACAAGAGATTTTTTGTTTTATTACAGAGACAAGGAAAAACAGACAGTAAATGCTATAAATGCTGTAAATCGGCTAGTGCACTTTAGTGTGTAGCCTACAGAAACAATTTGCAACAATTAGTAACTTAAAGTGCAATAAACAGTGTAAAATGCAGAAATCACTTAAAGTAGCAGTAAAACAGGCGAAATGCAGTCGCTAGCTTAAACAACAGTGGGAAAGCCACAAAAATACTTATATCTGGTAGAAAGTCACTCTTTTAGCTCTCTGCTGCTTGGATCACTCTGCAGGCCACCACGAGGATCTGTGCTGAGTTGGTACAAGCTGGAAAAACGCGTGTTTAGCGTGTTTTATAACATGGGGCTGAAAGAAGCTAGAATTGGCCCAAACGACCAATGGACTACTAGTTTCTGGCTGAAACTTCACCAAATCGGACAGAAAGGCTGCTCAGTGCTTCCCACTCCCACTGGTAAGCAAAGAAACTTCCCTCCTCCCTAATAAGGCAATGGATCAGTAACAGGAACTAAAAACAAAGCCCAGGGATCAGCAACTCTGAAACTGGACTACTCTAGTTCAGTAAGGCAGGAAAACAAGAGATTTTTTGTTTTATTACAGAGACAAGGAAAAAACAGACAGTAAATGCTATAAATGCTGTAAATCGGCTAGCGCACTTTAGTGTGTAGCCTACAGAAACAATTTGCAACAATTAGTAACTTAAAGTGCAATAAACAGTGTAAAATGCAGAAATCACTTAAAGTAGCAGTAAAACAGGCGAAATGCAGTCGCTAGCTTAATAACAGTGGGAAAGCCACAAAAATACTTATATCTGGTAGAAAGTCACTCTTTTAGCTCTCTGCTGCTTGGATCACTCTGCAGGCCACCACGAGGATCTGTGCTGAGTTGGTACAAGCTGGAAAACGCTTGTTTTATAGCAGGCGGCTGAAAGGAGCTAGGAACTGGCCCCAAACGACCAATGGACTACTAGTTTCTGGCTGAAACTTCACCAAATCGGACAAAAAGGCCGCTCAGTGCTTCCCACTCCCACTGGTAAGCAAAGAAACTTCCCTCCTTCCTAATAAGGCAATGGATCAGTAACAGGAACTAAAAACAAAGCCCAGGGATCAGCAACTCTGAAACTGGACTACTCTAGTTCAGTAAGGCAGGAAAACAAGAGATTTTTTTTTTTTTTTTTTTTTACAGCGACAAGGAAAAAACAGACAGTAAATGCTATAAAACAATTCACATGCAGTGCAAGCTGGCACACTTGAGTATGTAGCAATATTAGTCCACACACAGTATGAAAAAATGTAATTAAATTAAAAGGACTAAAAGCAAGTGCAGAAAGGGTTTATTAGAGAGAATGCGGTAAAGAGAAGGGACTGGGGAGTGTCCTAGATCAAATCTACAGTGGGCGGGCACTGCAAAAGCCACCAAATTTAAACTACATCCAAGAACAGGGGTGGGTGGGGAAGACAGTTTCAACAGAGCTAGATCTGAGAAATCAGTCCCCAAGTTATAACAACCACAATAAAATGAAGGAAATATACTTAAATCAGCTTATGTCCAGTTGATGTATGCAGACAAATCTCAGTAGCAGCAACTCTACTTAAAATGATTACCAGAGATGTAACCAACACAGGTTTTAAAGTTATCAGAAAACCCCCCAAGCTAATTAACACTTAAAGGAATTTCAGAGCAGTTTAACAACTAGTGCAGAGCTTCAGACACACACACAAGACAGTTTCAACAGAGCTAGATCTGAGAAATCAGTCCCCAAGTTATAACAACCACAATAAAATGAAGGAAATATACTTAAATCAGCTTATGTCCAGTTGATGTATGCAGACAAATCTCAGTAGCAGCAACTCTACTTAAAAATGATGCTACATCTAATAAATGCTCTCCCTTTTATGTAGGCAAATGTGATAAATTAAAGGAATGAATAATAGGGTATCACTCAACATACATAGAAATATTTCTACCAATGCCTTAGCAAAACATACCCAATAGTTTCCTTATTTTAACTGCCTTACCATTTACTGAGGCTCGCAATACTGAGTTCTGGAATGTGAAAAATGTGTGAAAATGTGGACTTACATATATTAAGGCTCAGATTGCCATTTCTCAGAATATTTCCTTTTCTCTGAGGTATATAGATCTTGGAGTTAGCATACATTACTTGGGCAGATAGCTTGCTTACCTGTTAAAAAAAACAGTTTAAAGAAGAAATGTGATGTTCAGTATTCACTTTTCTCTTTCCTTCATTGTCTTTTTTCAGTATTTCCAGAATCAATATTGTGTGTCTCACCATTTCAATAGAAAGCCTTTATTGTATTACTAAATGCATAGCCTTCAACCCCCATATGGACATATCCCACCACAATGTAAACATGTCTTGAAACTACCTTAAGAACTAGACCAAATATTTTCTTTTTTCAACATACTCTGTACCTAGAATTCCTCTTAAATTTCTCTCCCAGGCAAAAAAAGAAATTCTAGAGCAAGGACCTACCACTCTTGAAAGAGCAGAATTTGACAATAATATATTACAATGAAAGTAAATAATATTTCCTACATTACCAGCTAGTGACATATATTTAGTAATAAATGTAAGCAGTGAGCTATCATATTCTCCCTAAGTATTTCAATCAACAATATTTATACACTAAGCTCTTCTGTGTTCATTAAGGTCATATTCAATAATATCTCACAACATCCGTGACATAAATATTATATTTTTTGTTTATTTTACATTTCAAAATAGTTAGCTATACCAGAATGATTCCTTTTCTTCCTCTACAATTATGGATATAGAATAGATTTTTTTTTTATCAATTTAAAAACACAGCACAGGTAACCTATGGGTGGGCAATGTTTTTTTTTTCTCAAGTGTCATTTGCTCGAAGTTCAAAATCCCAAGCAGCAGAGCTACACCATAGGAAATTACTGTCAGTGAGTTGTATTGGCATTAATGACCTTTTCTGGGAGAATTTCCCTCTTCATGTTGGTGCAACCATGGGTTGATATATAGATATAGCTATGGATATAGATATAGATATAGATATAGATATAGATATAGATATACATATAGATATAATCTTTGGGCTTGCTCTGTGCATAAAAAACACTTAGAGCCAGATTCTGTAATATTTGTAGAATCCAGCATATTTCACACGTATCAGCACAAAAGTTGCGGATAAGCCTTTAATATACAAATATGCCTCACTGAACTTAGGAGATGTCAGCGCATAACAGAATTGATTTGCAGCATTGGAGCACTCCCTAGCTGTCACAGTTACTCCATAATTCACGAAAATGGTTTCATAAAGCTTGATGTATATTAACAAAGCTACAGAAAGTATGCTATCCCAATGCAAGCTGCATAACATATGAAATGAATAAATATCTTCAGTAAATCCTTCAATAAAGCCAGAGACAACTATGGATGATGGAATCCATAACATTTCTAATAAATAAATAAATTAATAAAGGTGAATGACAATTATGGACACTTCACCAGAGGTATTTCACCTTGCTGCAATGCAGCCCTCAGACCACTTTCACTCCATATGGCAGCATCATGGACACTCCCAGTGTGTGTTGCCATGATGGTTGTTATGTTGCCATCTGATGCACACATCACCTGACAACTCAAGGATGGCTACACCTTCCTATTGATGTATCTTTCTGCTTCTGGTTGCACTGGGGTCTTAAAAGGGATGTGGATGCAATAAACTGCAGCAAGAACATGATGAAGTTTGTGATGTTATTTTATTTATTTATTTTATTTAAATTTGTTGACCGGGAGTGTCCGACTGGATGTGGGTCCATTTTCAGCGGAGGCCCGGGGAGAAAAGCTCCACAGTAAAATAAACAGACAGTAGTTACATTGGATTACATAGCGATTAACAATTTAACATAGAAATTACTTACAACATATTTACAGATGAAGAACATAGTACATCAGTAGATACCTAGAATCTTTATCTGTGAAGTACATAACAGGCATTAACAAATGTAACAATGAGAAGTTCCTGCTGTATAATAAGTACTAGGCTTATGAGCATCTGAGCTTGCTATCATCAAGGTAGTTAGTGGAGGTGAAAGAAAGGTAGTAGTTGGATGGGGTGGATGATATTAGAGTGGGAGTTGCAAGGGCATAGCCAGCATGTTTTTAGGTGCGCTTTTAATAAAGTTTTGAAGTTGGTGCATGATGGTACGGAGGTAATTGTGGGTGGGAGTGAGTTCCATAATTTGGCTATGGTGCAAGAGAATAGTGCTTCACCAGCAGAGTTATTGGCTTTAGTGATCTGCAAGTGATTTTTGTTGCTGGATCTTAGTGGTCTGGTGGTGCGATAGGGTTGGAGTACATTCTGGAGGGATGGGACATTTAGTGGATGGTTTACTAGTTTGTGGGCGAGTGAGAGTTGATACCAGTGAAGGAGGTGAGGGAGTTCAAGCCAGCCCAGTTCAGCAAGTGAGAGACAGTGGTGACTATGGTAGGATGCCCCTGTGGCGAATTTGGCGATTTTGTTGTAGCAGGTCTCTAGCTTGTTTAGATCACATTGCCTTAGGTTGGTATATACTGGAGAGGCATAAAGTAGGGTGGAGATAAGGTGGGAATTTGCTATTGAAGTCTTTGCTGCTTTGGTGAGAAATTGTTTATTTCTGTATAATGCTCCTAGTTTTTTGTGGACTTTTTTTATGGTCATGGATATGTGAAAGTCAAATTTTAGTTGATTGTCTATTTCCATTCCTAGCAATTTGGTGTGTTCAGTTTGGTATATAGTGGTGTTGTCTTTTGCTGTAATGTTAAAGTGAGAGTTGTTTTGAGTATGTTTGGTGGGTTGGAAGATGAGTAGTTTAGTTTTGTTTGGGTTGAGTATTAATTGGGCATCGGATAACCATGTTTCAACAGAGGAAAAGGCTTCCTGTGTGACTTTTTGCAGTTTGGGTAGGGACTGGGCTGAGCAGATGATGGTTGAGTCATCTGTGTATTGGATGAGTGTGCCATGTTTGGTGGCAGAGGCTAGATTATTGGTGTAAACAGAGAAAAGTAGGGGTCCAAGGATGGATCCTTGGGGAACTCCTATGGAGACAGATAGTTGGGGAGATCATTTTGCCATACAACTGATTGTTGGCGGTCAGACAGGTAACTCTGAAACCAGTTGGTGACTGATTGTGAGAAGGATAGGTTATTGAGAACAGAGATAAGTTGTTTGTGTGGGACCAAGTCAAATGCTTTAGATAGGTCTAGGAAAGTAGCAGAGGAGAGATAGTCATTGTTTTTATGCTGAAAGATAGTGTTAGTAAAGGAGAGTAAGGCAGTGGTGGTGCTATGGTTTGGTCGAAAACCATGCTGAGTACTGGAAAGGAGGTTGTTAGTAAGGAGGTAGTGTGAGACCTGAGAGTGTATGCATCTCTCTAGTATTTTGGAGAGTGGAGAGAGAATAGCTATGAGGCAGTAATTGGTTAGTTCTGCAGAGGGTCCACCTTTGTGGAGGGGAATTATATGTGAGACTTTCCACAATGTGGGAACGTAACTTTCTGACAGAGATTGGTTAATCAAGATGGATACTGGGTAGGCCAGAGCATCAGCTGCGATTTGTAGGTATTCACTTGGGAGGTTGTCTGCTGCTAGTTTGGTGGGTTTAAGTTTAGTTAAGAGTTTTTTTTTTATGTTGGAGGTAGGTACAGGAGAAAAAGAGAAGGCAGTGGGGAGATTACTAGTTGAAGGTGTGGGTTGGAGAAGAGGGGGTTGTGTTGTTTAGCTAGTGATAGTATGGTTTGGGTGAAGTGTGTGTTGAATGAGGTAGCAATATTTTCTGAGGAGTGAGGGATGTTAGGAGGAGGGGTACTGACTTTACCTGGGTGGAGGATGGAGTTTATGGAGGACCAGAATTGTTTGGGGCTGTGTTGTGAGGAGTCTAGGGCAGACTGGTAGTATTGGAATTTGTCCCATTTTATTAGCTTTTTGACTCTATTGCGTAGTTCTAGGAATTTCTGTCTAGCTGCGGGGGTTTTGGTTTTGCACCAGTGCTCCCAGGATTAATCCCTGTTTTTCATTTCTGACTTAGTGGTTTTCTGTAGCCATGGAGAGGGTTGTGCTTTGGTTCTGGAAAATCTTATGGGTGCATGGTAATTAAGGATGTTCAGGAAGGTAGTATTAAAAAATTCAACTGCGTCATCTAGACTGAGGTACTTTAGAGCACGCCAGTTACATTCTTTGAGGGATGAGATGAATGTGAGTGGGTTAAAGTTTATTTTTTTATGTATTTGATGATAGATGACAGGTTTAGCTTGGTACAGGTATTTTTTGAGTAGGAATGCTGGGGAGTGATCACTGAGGCTATCTGATAAGCAGCCTGTTATATATGACTGGGGGTTCTTACTGACTAGTATCCAGTCCAGGGTAGTGTGCTTGCTGGAGTTTTTATTTATCCTTGTTGGTGACTGGACTAGTTGGGTGAAGCCATGAAGGTGTACATGATGGTTTGAATTGTTGTCAGAACAGGATTACCAGTCAATATTTAAATCACCTAAGATGATAGTTTCTTGGGGTAGATGGTGGGTTGGTGGGTAGACCAGCTGATAAGGTTTTCTAGTGGAGGGATGTTTTGGCCAGATGGGAAGTAGCATCCAATTATGTTGATGGTTTTGTTTTGGTTAATTTTGAGGTTGGTATATATTATTTCTTCATTGCCTATTTGTGGAGCTGATGATTTTAAGATCTGGATGTTTAGATGCTGTTTAAATATTATAGCTACACCACCTCCTTTTTTGTTTAGCCAGTCTACTCTTAGTATGCTGTAACCTGTAGGGAGTATTTGCTCACTGGTAATGTGAGGTTTTAGCCAGGTTTCTGTCAGGATGACTATATCTGGGGAGTATAAGTCTATGGTGGCATGGAGTTCATTGACTTTGTTGAATATACTTCTAATATTTAGGCTTAGTAGAAGGAAGTCACTTGGCTTTCTATTGGCTGTAATATGGGAGAAGTTGTGGTTTATAGTCTGATTATGAGGATTGGGGTTGGAGATGGTAGGGCCAGGGTTGGTGTGGATGTCTCCACTTAGGGCTAGTTTTGATATGCATGAGATTATTAGTTTTCTCAGTTTTTGAATGTGTTTGTTTATAAGGGAAACTTTATGATTGTGCTCTGTGGGTAATAGGTATGGTGGGAGGGTTACTATGTTAAGTTGTAGGGATGCTTTACATTTGAGTAATATAGTTGGTAGAATATGTGGGGGGTGCATAGGGATGGTTCTTGAAATGGTGGGAGGGGAGCTGAGTATCGGTGAGACATGGGTGGTGTTGTGAGTAGTAGTACAGTGGTAGTGGTTGAGTGGGGGAATGATGGAGCTTTGGTAGGATGTAAGATATGCAAGGAGAGTGCATGCAGTGAGCAAAGGAAAGGTATGCTTGTACATGTCAGTTGAGGAGGTGTGATAGTAGAGGGAATATTGAGGAGGTAATGTTGGGTTAGCGCTGTGATTGGCTATTGGAAAGATGGGAGGGGTTTGAGTGCAATAAAGGTGGGACCACTGGGGGCGGGAGGGAATAGGGGGCAGGGTGGGGAGCGAAGCAGGTAGAGACCCTGTTAGGTTCTTGTATGGGGGCTGGAAACAATCACAAAGCAAGACAAGTATGTGTTAAGAAACAATCACAATTGACCAAGGACTGCTCTGAAACTGTAAGTCTTTTCTTAATTTCTCAGGTGGAAAAACAGGATAACCTTGTATCAGTAGGCTACTGTGGTCATAGTTTAAATTAACAAACACACAGTATTGAACAGTTATGGATACTATTTGCTAACAGAAGGGAATAAAAGAAAGTGGAAGATGTGTGTGGTGGTGGTGGGGGGGGATGCTTACAGCCAAAGCACAGTGCTCTCCAGGGGAAAATGAAGATTGGCTCAAACAGGAAGACACATACTCAAAGTTAACTGTAGCTGTTTGCAGACAGTTCAGACCCGGACTGCACTTTTCTTATAGGAATGTTAAAGGTGGTACCACAGTTGAATACTTAAGAGTGGTGTTAGGTCTAGAAAAGAAGAGTACAGAGAGGAGTAAGCACTTTTGAGATGGTAAATATATATTATAAAGATTATAAAAAACACACTGAGCAAATAGCTACCACATGCAGGACAATGTCCTGAACCACTACTTAGTATATGCAGATACTGAGCCAAGTGGAAGAACATTAGAAAACAAAAACCCAGACAGTTATGCAGCCACAGATAAAAATATAGCGAGCAGCAATCTGTCATGGTTCTCTAATGTGATTCTATCCACCAGTAACAGCACAAACTTATAGAAATAATTTAGACACTAGTATGAGCTGTCTACACACAACACAATTACATGAATAACATTAGTGAACAAGGTGCAGCTTTGCAAATAGACCATACATATTATTATACTAGAAACACCTTGGTGCATACAAAATGCTAGCATGCCATAGTAACATCAATAATAAAGCATAAAACATAGTAGATGTTTAACACAATTCAACATAAACATATACAGTTGTAAAATGTCTAATACAATTCAACATAAATAGGCATTTACAGTTGTAAAACACTTACTGGAGAGACACCGAGCCTTCATGGGGCCTGTAGCAGAGTGGATTGTAGTTTTACAAATGGTGCCTGCCACAGGTAATATTTATTAACTCTGGGATTGTCTTAAGGTAATAAACAGGGAAGGGGAGGGGAGAACAAGGGTGTGAGCAGGCAGTTCTTTGTACTTTTGCTAATGAGCCAAAGCAAGACAAGTATGTGTTAAGAAACAATCACAATTGACCAAGGACTGCTCTGAAACTATAAGTCTTTTCTTAATTTCTCATGTGGAAAAACAGGATAACCTTGTATCAGTGGCTACTGTGGTAGCACCAGTTATAGAACTGGTGCATGACATTTCACTGCTTCATAGGCCTAGAAGGAAAGTGTATGTGTTCATCTACCTTAGTGCACACTGCTGCCAGGAACTGTACAAAGATGCAGATGGGAGCTGTCTGTGACACTCCTAAGTGTACAAAAATGCTCATGGATACAACAAATTGAGTAAATGCAGTCAATGACAAGTACAAAATATATCAAACAAACAAAAAAATGGACTGTCAATACCAGAACATTTTATTTAAAAAGTATAAATCAAACACAAAGCTTTCAGGAAACTTCCCTGCATCAGTGCCATTAAAATTTGTTCACAACTAAGCATTCATATATTATATATATGTTCATATAATTCATATAATTATCACATGACACAATCCCCAATAAAATTCATTTAAAAGCAACTAATCTTGCACATCAACTTTTAAAAAAAGATGCAAAAAACATCATAAACATTTATAAATGAATAATTATATAAAGTAAGGATATAAATATACATATATCTCATAAATGTGCAATTTATGTACTAATCTATAAATACATATAAATATATAAATATTTCAAACAAACTATAATTTCATCTGTTTTTGTTTTAAAATAGGTTTCAAACAAAAAGCAGCATTCAAGCCAGGAACTGTAACAGATTCTAATCTCACTATCCAATTATATTAATCTATTTCCACTTTATTATGAATATCACCTCCTTTCATACTAGGGGTCAGCTTTTCTATCACCCTAAATCTAAATAAATGTTGTATGCCACAATCCATAATATGTTTAGCAAGAGAATTAGTAGTTACCTCCCCTCTAATATCAGACAGGTATTCAGTCATTCTTTCCTTGAACTCCCTGCTGCATTTAGCCACATAAAATCTGGAGCACACTCCTAAGTGTCTCACATATATCGTTGGAATGTCTCAGATGCCAGTACAGCTAGGCTCTGACAGACTTTTGTTTTGAGAGATATGCAGTTGTCTTGCAATGTACACACAGATATGTGTGGGGCACACATGGTACTCATATCCAGCACCAACTGTCCAACTATGCGGTACATGTCAATGATCTGTTGATCTGAGGATTGGATTAGTTGTAGCCTGGCTTTCTGTCTGGCTGGCTGACGTCTAAGACATACAGCCACATCCTCCTCCATGGTCTGCTGGACCACAGTTTTCTGCAGTTCATTCAATGCAGGTAGCCTTCTGTTTTGGTATTGTTATGGATTCTGTAGGATTATGTGGGAATAACTTCCTTTTCGTTGAGCATGGCATTCCCCGAGGATTTCAGAAACAGAGTCGGCATTGCATTTTGTCTCATTTAATTTGTCGTGGGCACACACACCATGTTTTAGAATCTGATAGGTGTGTGTAGAATCAGTAATTATCCCACACTGAATAAACAAACCCTCAATCGGATTGCGACATGTCCTCTGAAACTGCATCCACAGCTGGTGTGTTGAAGTCTTCCTTTGTCATGCTGCGCTGTCTGCAGCTAACTTTTGGAATCTGTCCCATTAATGTTTTTTTCAACCTTTTTGTGAGTGGGGTGATGGAGTCCAAGGATTACAGTTCTTGGAAGGCTGAACTTTGACAACTCATAGTGGAAGCAGATGGCACACTGAAGATATACGTACTGGTTATACATAGATTTCAGATCTAATACTCTTACCTGGTTCTTCTGTCACTGCTAGATCCACAAAGGTAATCTCATTTTAACTAACAGTATGTGAAGTTAAAACCAAAGGTATTAAAGTTTATTAATTTAGACATAAGCTTGCAGTGTGCAGACCTCTTTGGCATATGCAAAACAATCATCTATAAAGTGAAGCCTTAAAGCAATATTTCTTCTAAAGGGCTTAATACTTTCCTGTAACAAAATGATTCTCAAAGCTAGCCATATTAAATGAGTGTAGGTGAGAGCATATTGGTCCATATTACTGGGCCAAATTACTCTATGAAATTAATCCTCACTGAAAATAATTAAACTCAGGTTAACTATGCAAAAAAAAAAATCAATAGAACTAATACCCATAGCTTTAGAATAACGCTTACAAGAGTGAATTCAGTATTCATGAACAAAAGATGTGCACAAAGCTCAATATCTAAACATAAAAAATTATACTCTGGCAGCCAAGAATAATTCATAACTTTATTGAGTGTTTTTATCATCCCTTATAAAACCTGGTCTATTCTTTACAAGGGGTTTTATAAAAAAATCATGAAAATACCCTAACTTTTCAATTAAAGAAGCCTACTTAGAAATAATAGGTCATCCAGGTAACTTCATTACATTCTTTTGAATTATTAGGAGTAAATAAAGTAATGACACACTCTGTTACTTTTGTAAAAAAGAAATCACATTCCTTATTAGACATGTGGCCATTTGTTTTTCTACCTAAAGAAGTCTAAGCAGTTCGAGCTTAAACTAAAAATTATGAACTGATGGTAACATTGCAACTGTATGTCAGCAGCCAAAAGCAACTGCTTCATACCTTCTTATTTTTAAATAGACATGGTGTCTATCTTATCATACATATCAGCATTTACAAAACATGCATCTGTGGATTTCCTCAGGTCACATAATTCATAAAATTGTGCCACTGTCAAATTTGTAGCAAATATACATGATCATAACTCTCCATTACCTTTTTAACATCATTAACATGAAATGCTCATGTGACTTAATTGAGGCATTTGAAACACTGGGCATGAAAACAGATCATAATTTAATGTGTTTGTCCAAATGAGCGAGTCAATAACCACACCAGTTTTTGGCTTTGCAACCATTTATTAAACAATAATTAACTTGCCTGTTAAATAGTAACTGAAACATTCATAACAACATACTGACCATGAATAACCATATAAATTGTGACTGAAACAATCATAATAACATATTGACCATTAATAACCATAATCTTATGTAACCATGGTGGCCAGTTGGTGTCCACAAGACTGTTCTGGCCCAGCCGCATAATGTCTGGTTGCATACCCAAGCCCCTTGGACAAATCTCTTACTCCACCAAAATGGATTTTGCCACTTTAACTCCATATACACATTTGTGATCCAAGCCTTTTTGTCTTCCCGATCTGCAACTAAATGCTGAGAAACCACTGCATTAAGAAGGTGAAAGCTAGTAGGAAGGGGGGGGGGTTAAGCTACAAGGCACCTGTCCACCATCAGGCATGATCTGCTGCCCCCCCCCAACTGAAAGAAGCACACAACCTATGATGTTACCTTTTTTTAATTTGTGTTGAAGTATTCTTCGTGGAAATAGCAATGGCTTCTGCATTATTAAACTGATCAACTGAGAAAGATAACTGGAGATTAAATTAATTGAACCATAAATCATTTAAATGACAGCTCTCCTTAGAATAAAAGTCCCAATCTGGTCTAGTTAGGTCAATGTGATCTAGGACATGAATGCTGAAAGCCTTCTCTGACCTTAATAAATGGGCATAGATAAAACACCTGGATATTTCCATATCAGAATTTTCTTTGTACCTCTCCAAAGAAACCTTAGCACTATTGATGACAAGTATACAAACATGCTAGGGTGCAGCATTACTAAGACATGAAGGTCAGCTAAAAATCTTGCTAGCAGCATCTCCTTCAGAACTCTGGCTAGGTCATTGCCTCCCAGATGAATAATAAATTCCTAAGCCTCGGGCAATGCTCTAAGAGATGGTACCAAACCTCCATAACTGGAACCAGGCCAGTTCTGAAAAGTCAGCCAAAAAGACAGCCCAAGTTTCTTGATACAGAGAACATTTAACCCACTGGGTTATGCTGCTGGCCTTAAGACCACTGTCTGTAGAAAGGAATGACCCAGAATCCACAATACTTTGTTAACTGCAAAATAAAATGCTACAATTATATTCTGATGTAAATTAGGTAGGCACCAGACCTCCATCTCCCTGTTCTTTTTAAAACTTCAAATGACTGACCTTCCATTGCAAGTTCTGAAGTCCTTTGTATGAAAAAGAAATGCGAGGAACAGCCCGGGGGGGGGGGGGGGTTGTTGCTATAAGGCCTTGTGTAGAGCAAAACTGGCTGCAAAGGGGTTTACTAAATTACCTGCATTTATGCAAAAGACTAGAATATAATTGTGATCTCTCAAGGACAGCTAGTTTAAAACTGATACCCAGTGAACATGACAAGTAAGATAGTGGTTCTTACTGCTTCTGAGGGGTTTGATCCATCTCCAGCTTTTTTAGCCAAATTTGAACATACTGTTTAGCTACAAGAACATCCTCCCATTTCAAAGCTGGAAGAGCTCAGACACTTTAAAGGCCCAGAGTATGACCAAGTAAACAAAGTGTCCCAGCAGATGAAAGCCTAAATGTTATCAGAGGTGAAGTATATGCTCATGATGATGTGCTTTAATAGTAGAAGTCCAAATGGCTTCCTGGGGTCCTGCACCTCTCTTCTAACATTACTGCAGAATCCTGAGTATTAACCAGTAATCTGAAATGTTGGGTATCCCTAAGGAAGAGGCTAACCAGCTCAATGCTGCAGATGTATGGATAGAGTACCGAGCACCTCTGGACTATGTATCAGAGTCTGGTGTTTTGGTACAGCTGCATATAGAACCTTTCAAACACTGTAAAGATGATGAGAAATCCTTCTTGGTAGTTCATGCCCAGGATGTGGATGGTAGGATACTTGCTTGTAATTTAGTGCCAGTCATCTAGACTATGGTTGGGATCAGTGTCCCCACCGGATATGCCTTTGGAGCCAGTTGCTGTTACCTGGTACACTAGAACCAGGACAAACTATAATCTGTGCCATACTTCTTGCCTGGAATGTGTTGATTTGAAAAGTTCAGTTTCATTTGTAGACTTAAAAGGATCATCAGTCTTTTTAGAGAATGAACCCACTTAGACTCAGATGGCCTTTTGTTTGCAGCTGTCACTGCTGCATGACTATCTTAGTTAAATATGACCCTCTTGTTTGTAAAATGGTCCTTCCAAACTAGTGTAGCTATCCATATGGGCAGTATTTCTAAAAATGTGATGTCACACTTCACCTATTCTGTCCAGTTCAAGGGTCATTTTCCGAAAACTACTTCCTTCAGAAATGATGCCCCCATCCCAAAATGTGTGGCTGCATCAATGAAAAGCAGCATTTCATCACATGACATCTAAGGAGACTGTCATAGGTGACCCCATTATACAGAATCAAGAAGGTTTTCCTTAACTGTAAGTCCTGCTTTATATTGCTAGTGACACAACCCAGTGGTGCTTATTTTTACAACCCTGCAACAAATTAGCCAAATATCTGAGAAAACTTCTGGTCGGGAAATGCATCTGCAGACAAAGTAAAGAAGACCATACATTCGCATGACTTCCAAGACCCTACTTTGCACACATTAAGGAACTTGATAATGATGGTATTCAGGCGATGAAGTGTATCCTGTGGTAACTGAAAAGAAGGGAAGGTGATGACGATTGCCAAACCTAAGAATTTTATGGTCTCACTAAGACTTTCTAGTTTATCAGGAGTCAGTGGTACCCCAAGTCCTTACAAAGGTTGATAAAGCATTGCAAGCCTTCTGTAGCACCTTCCTCCCCTTTGTCTATCATTAGAAATGCATCTGACTGATGGATGGTGGCTTGTCTTGGGGCATGCTGCTGCCAGCACCAGTGTAATACTGAACTGAAGGTTTTAAATACTGGTCAAGCAAGGGAGCATCCCATAGGAATGGCTCTGTCAAAGAATAGGTGTCAATCAAATGAAAAACTGTAAAAGAGGCCAATCATTTTTGCAGAAGGGGGAAGGCAAAAGGTAGATTGAATATCTAGCTTACATAGCCAAGGATCTTGAAAAACGTTTATAGTCTCTACCACTTCATTAAAAGATGCATATTAAACTTCAGACACATCTTTGTCAGTTAAGTCATTGACAGATAATCCTGCAGGATATAGTAGATGATGTATCAAATGAAATTCACTCTCTCTTTTTAGGGACTAATACAATGAATGATGTTTTGAAAGTAGGCCAAGGGGATTCTGAAAATGGGAAGCTGATTTTCTCGTTCTGATATTCTTCTTTAAGCAATTTTTTTTTACTATTGATTCTTTGCCTTTGACTATAGCTAAGTTCTTTACTATTTTGCAGTCCCAGACCACTGAAGACTGAATGAAAAAAACCTGTCTTGATGTCTTTTCTTTATGAAAAAAAAATGTCTGCATCCTTGTCAGGGTACATGGCCAAATCCTCTCTTAGTTTACTTACCTTAAAAGGGAATAATCCATACTGGTCTTGGGAATGTCCCTAGAATGCTACTCTAAAAGCCACAACAAATTTGCTTTCCTTGGGATGTTATATCATGAGTGGGGTTAGAATCTTTCTCACCCTGGCCTGTAGTGAAACTAGCAAGTACTTCCCCTCACTTGGACCAGCATCTGCTGGCAGGATAGTTTTTAATGCAACGAAAACAGCATGGGAAAATTTACATAAACGCCAAGAACACTTACCATTATTAAAGGGCCAGCAGAATCTAGGGTCGGACTGGCTAGCTGAGGTGGTATAATTACTTAGTGGATTGGGCTTGACAAGCATTGGGATAAGCCATATGTCTAAGTAACACTGGTCCTAGCAAAGGGATTTTTCTCTGGATTTTAACTTACACAATTGTTGGTCATACTAAAACCATGAAGACCTGCCCTAAATATGATGATATTCTCTGACTAATAGAAAATAGGCTAACAAAGGAAGAGCCTGACTTGCATCTTTTTCAATCATTCATGGATTGCCATTTACATTAAAAAAAATCATATTATTCCAAGTCTTTATTAATGCTTTAGATGATGATTTCTTGTCCAAGGCTGTAAGAGCTGCCATAGGATCTTTGGTCCCCTCATTTTTGGATTTAAGAATCCTCTGAATGCTCCCTGCATCTATTAAGTTATAAATGTCTCTATAATCCTCTCAACTGTCTTTTGCCACATGCACATTAATGTGCAAACCTGGTTATTTGGGCCATCAGCATTTTGTATTACCATGGGCACCAAGGATTAAGCTACACTCAGTTCAAGGTCAATTGGTAATGACCTGTTCATAGTTTCAAAGATTAGTACTAGACTATCTGCCCCTGTGGGCCATTTTAAACCTAGCCAGTTACTCCAATGATAGGGGACAGGGAGTTGATTCCTGACAAACCAGGGGAGTAGACAAGTTATGAAAAACAGTCTGGTGAGACCCTTTCTGTCTATTATTCTTAGATGGCCTTGGAGAACCAAAATTATTTTCTAAGACAATGTCAAAAATCTTTGATCTGCTTTCTTCTGGTAACGACTGCAACAACAAACTCCTCCAAGTAATCATCTACCACTACACTCTCACTTGTAAAGGGAACCTCTGTATCAATACTTTATTTTCCTACATTCATTTCAAGAGTCAGTAGTGCATTGCCTGTCAAGAATACAGCTGAAATGGAATTATCTTTCCATCTCTTCTGCTGTGGCTTCTTGGCCTGTGTTTTTTATTGATGGGTACACTGTCTTAATGGCTTTGTGCAAACTCCTCTTGCTGTGAGTCTTCATAATATGCTCATTGACTGCTTCTAAGTCTGAAAATAGGTCATGTGCCTCTCTGGTAAGCCACTTCCATCTGTTTTTATACCCCTGAAGTATCACCAGTCCTGAAATGACAAAGAAGGACATTTTAGCTTAGGGGGAATACTAATCTCTCCTGACAGTGCCCATGATCCTGATTAATTTACTCTGAGTTAGGTAATTAGCATAACTATACCCATTACTTAGGTGTGAAGAGATGAACAGAAGTGGGAGCTCCCTTGGGCTTCTACTCTTGTATGACTCATTTTTATAATTGTACAAATTATTTAACATATCTATGAAGAAAACAAGAATAAAACAAAAGATACCTGCTGAGATTGACCAAATGAAACTTACTATAAACCTGAAGTCCACACTGCTGTAAAATCTTAACAATAGTCCTCCTTAGGCCACTTGACTCACTATATGCCCCTTTAAAGTAATAGTTTGAATTATAACCCATTATTAGCTATTTCTAGTAGTCTTAGCATAATATTTTTTTTTTGTTGTAAAAATCCCAAATGGACATGCTAGAAAATGTAAGTTGACTGCATACTTGCTGGCCCATCCAAGATTCTGGAATGTATGCATGTCTGTTAAATAAACAGTGAAAAACCTAAAATGATAGCCAATCTTATAATGAAAGTCTTGTTTTAAAGTAATAATGTAAGTGCCTTAGGTAAGCATAATTTTCATTGCAAGCAAGCTGAGCTACTTTTTTGATCCTCTTGTGTTTTTTTTGTGTGTGTGTGTGTGTGTGTGTGTGTGTGTGTGTGTGTGTGTGTGTGTGTGTGTGTGTGTGTGTGTGTGTGTGTGTGTGTGTGTGTGTGTGTGTGTGTGTGTGTGTGTTTGTGTATGTGTGTGTGCTGAGAGAGTTTGGTCACATCCTCACAGTGTCCTGCTGTTGCAGGAGTTGTTGAATGGGAAGCATTACTACTCATAGAAAAAAGCGCAAGTCAGACTAAATACTCCCCTTTACCATAAAGTAAAGTAAAAATTATTCTCTAGTGCTAACACCAGCCTCTGGAAAAATTCATAAGAAAGCTTCCTATCAATCACCTGAAAAAACTGAGTAAGACACCAGTATCTCAACTACCATGCCGCTAAACAAAGAAAAGACTTACCAGCTAACCAGACCACCATGATTGACTAACAAAGCAGTGTTTCACCATACCAGACTCCCTTAATTCAAAATAACACATTACAGAGCACCAAACTTAAAACAACATTGGCAAGTGACACAATCACAGAGAAATCAACAACCAAAGTAACCATCTAGCACTACCTCTGCACATTAAATGCTGTGTGTGTGTGTGTGTGTGTGTGTGTGTGTGTGTGTGTGTGTGTGTGTGTGTGTGTGTGTGTGTGTGTGTGTGTGTGTGTGTGTGTGTGTGTGTGTGTGTGTGTGTGTGCATGTGTGCGTGTGTGCACGTGTGCGTGTGTGTGTGCGTGTGTGCGTGTGTGTGCATGTGTGTGTGTGGCTCAAAGAAAATGCTGCACATAACAACCAATGCATACCATGGTGACCACAAGTAAAATACTAAGACTCCACCTCTTGCAAATACTGACAGCCAGAAATCTGGCAGGCATAAATAGAAAACCAAACCCTGATTCTTGAGGTAAACTCCTTAACCAATAAGCCAAGTCAGCACATCTTCAAAATTAGCACCTAAAAATTCTTAACCCAAATAAATATCCCACCTTTCACTTGAAAAATTAAAATTCATAATTCAAGAAACCTCCAGCAAAACACCACCACTCTACAATGATGTTCTTACCATTACTAATTATGCCTCCTTCGACAATTCTATGGGAGGAAATTACAAAAACTGCTGAAGTGCATATTTCTTTCAACAACATGGAACATTCATTCTAAATAAGGATGCACTTATACATCCCCGGTCGCTGGCAGATGGCTCCATAGTTCTCAATCTGCTACAATTCTGTCTGTCAGTCAACCTCCTGAGTGCTTCCTGTATCTTTGCCAGGGGAATTTAAACCCATTACCAATCTCTGTCATATGGCAATACCTTACTTGTGGACAATGAGTTTGGTTAATTTACAGGCATAACTTTGCATTTCATTATCAAGTTGCAATAAATAGAATTTATCTGATCACAGTATCATAGGAATTATAAGAACATAAGTCAAAAGACCATGTCTACCTTATCAGTATCCACCATCTTGATGTACCCCCACATCTTCAAGATTAAAGAACATCAGGCAAGGAATATATTTATTCTTGCCCATTCAATCATCAAGGTTCATCTTCAAGGATATGTGGGTGTAACTCTATTTTACATGTAAATAGCAAACCTTGAGTAATATATCAGGCATCCAAAGTATATTTTATTTGCATGTTGGTGGAGATTTAAATTTTTAGTGCTCTGGAAATGTTTGCTTTTTCAGATGCAAAAGATCAAGCAGGGTTTGGTCCTTAATGGTACAGATGTAGGACATAGATCTCCATGTAGTAGTAGCCAGTGGTTATTAGAACAATAATATTTTTATCCAAGAGCTTCTGGCATCTTTGTAGCTGTGAGATTTGGCTATCTGAGTTACTTCTCACTCTAGTGATTCTTTATCCAGGGGTGAATGGACAGCAACTCCCATTGTACAGTCCTTGGCAATGATGGTTAGCAATAGGTCTTAGTTTACAGTTTGGGATCTAAAAAGTAAATGCTTAAAAGTATGGGTCCTACTAATGAGCCCCAAGGTACACAATTAAATCATAAGTAAAGTCCAATGTTAAGACATAAATGGCCACTGAAAAAAAATAACTGTAAATGTGGAACAAAAATAAAAATATATATACTATTTATTTAAACTTTCCTAAAATTGCTTCAGAGTAGAGGATAGTCTTATAAATTGTAGTAATCTATTCACATTGTTTGGAATAAGGTCTGTAATATAGTTTAACATATGTGAAAAATAATGAACAGTAAGGCGGAAGTTTATATAATTTTTTCTAAGATAAAGTATTATGAACAGCAGATACATTTAATATAGACTACAAAGTATTTTCACTAAATGATTTAGAAGCAAGAATAGCCTTCTCATTAATCTAGCTATATATACGTATCTATGTCTATGTCTATATCTATAGCTAGATCCCCTTCAGAAGATTGAAAGCTCAAAAGACTGAAAGTCAAAATATCTAAAACTCAAAATATTGAAAATGGAAATAGCACTTTCTGCAGTGTTGTGCGATCTTGAAGTTGGTATATTTAATTAGCAGGGGGTGTGGGGTGCAGGGGGGCTTTCCCCTGTATTAAAAATATTTTCGATATTTTGAGTTTTAAATATGTTGATTTTCAGTCTTTTGAACTTTTGATCTCCTGACATAGACCCCTAAATCTGAGAGAGAGAGAGAGAGAATGAAGTATTGCAACTTTATTTTTCTTCACCTATCAGAATAGTTCAATTCTTTAACAGATGGTGTACTTTCAATAAATGAAAAGTGTATGGATTTGTGCATAGCCAAGTGCTTTTTGGAATAAATACAAAAAGCATCATCATACTCAAGTAAAAGCCTAATGTGTAAGATGTACAATTGAATTAAACTGAGTACATCTGTGACTGATATAAACTTCAGCATAATTCCCATCTTCTAAGGGCCACACTTCATATATGTTTAATATGTTGATCAAAATAAATGTATTTTCTTTATTCTGATTATTCTGATCTTATGACTGTTAAATTCATTAACTTCTCCCAAAGCTGCTCCATTTAGTAACAAATGATTTCTTGGGTTTAGTTTGCCAAAGTATAACATTTAGATTATTCACAACTGTAATAGATTCCATAATTGTTGGCCTACACATATAGATCATTAAGAACATTTTTAATATTACAGAATTTTTCACTAGAGATAAACCACAGCTTGCAATCATCTGCTGATTTATTTATCTATAGTTCTGGATGTGCTGTAGTAGTAGGGACAGAAAAAAACAAAGCAAGTAATAATGGACTAATAACTAAGCCCTGTGCAACTCCATAAAAATAAGTGAATAGAATGGGTACCCTTAATAGACACACACTGTGTGTAATTAGTTGACCAGTTTAATATCCAATTTATTAAATATGGATTGCATTTATGTTCTCCTAAAGTGTTAAATACTGAAGTATGCAATAAAGTGTCAATGCCGTGGTAAGATCCAAACAACACCAGCACTCAAGCCCAAATCCATGGTAGTGCTGACCTGTTCATAGACTTCTATCAAATCTGTCAGTACTGATCTTCCAGTAGTAAATCTGTTTCACTGAGATCCAGTGTTGCAGAACTATAAGCTGGATTATGTAAGCATTTTACCAAAACAGATAAAGTACATAACAGAGCATTAAAATGAGACAGATTGTTTTATTTAACTCAGTAGATGTTTTTGCAATTACTATTTCAGGAATATTGTCTTGTCCGGTAGATGACTTTTTACTGGAGCATTTTAGTGCATCCAGTATTTGTTTTCAAATATTAGGAATATATAGCATTTAGGTTTGACACTAATAACAACTGTATGTAAAATTTGTTTTACAACTATCATTTACATTGACAAACTAGTTATTACATTAACAATTGCAAATTAAATTAGTAATTAAATTATTACAATATATTATAGAAATCTGATTGTTACTACACGATAAATCATTTGTATATTTATATATATGTAATTCTCATTTTTATTTAAGGAATCACCAATTAACATACATTCAAAATGTGTTTCCTCAAAATGCAAGCATCTATTAAAAATATGTTAAGTTCTTGAAGTGGAATATTTTTTTCAAACATTGAAATAATCATTTATTTATTTTGTAAAACCAATTTAAATTCTTACTACACCAAAAAAGAATCTCACTATAATTACTCTTAGTAACAACAGATATAGTATCATTAACGGAACTCATTAAAAATTGATGTTTGGACATGTATAACCAGAATAGTTGTCTGTAAGTTGCAATGTTTTTCAACTGATCGATGACAATAATAATAATAATAATTGACAGTTTAATTTCCTTTGAGTAGTTCTATGTCTTGTTGTGTGGCATGGACATCAAAGGATAAGGAATAATGACCAAAATTACCCAAATGACAGTGAATACATAACACCATGTAATTGATTTTCTTCATTAGTTGCTATAAGATCAAAGATCATCATATTCCTAGAAGATACTAATACAATTTGTTAAAATCCATTCATTAACAAAATATCAATACATTTTTTTCCTAATTAGACTTAGAAGGATAGCTAGTCCAATTAATGTTTGGATAATAAAAGTCACCTTATATAAGTATCTCATTATGAATTAATAAAACATTGAAAAAGGATAAATAATTATTATGGGTATGGTTTTCCATGGGAGGAGGTCTATAAGTTACTAGCAGCTTAACATTATTCACCTTAAGATCAACAACTCAGTCTCCAGGTGTATATTCATGGCTATTAAATTTGACATAAAAGAATTATAAATAAGAGGCAATAGACAACCACCATTCATACTATCTTAGAAACTGATACTGAAAATCCATGGATACACAGTAATGATGAAGCCCATGCTTCTGTAACAAAATAACTGAGAGATCATAACAGATTATTTTATTTTAAATATTGCTAGATCACAAAAATAGAACTTTATAGTTAATCAAACAGTGTCTTACTATGTGCAGATTTTGCTGGATCTGTGTTTCCTCTAAAAATGCTTTATTAAATTTTAGTTTTACTTCTAACTTGCTTCACCCCACAATGATTTAGCTGTAGTAAATTGTAGCTTGACTAATTTTTTTTTTGCTCAAAACTTGTGTAAATCAACCAAACAAGTAGTGAAAAGTTATGTCAACCAAGTATTAAAGTTAAAGGATTTAGTATAGCAGCAATCATTCTATTTAAACAATGGAAACATTTCACTGAAAACCAGATGGACTGCTCAAGTTTCCAGAAATTCAATGATTCTCATTACTAGGTTCTACTTGCAGTTTAATTATGCAAATCTCAGTTTATTAGTTCCACTCTGAATCAAAACAAAATATTATTTGTAGTTCTTCTCATTAAAAAAAAATATATGCAATAATCCTGGGGCATCTGTTAGTTTAAATTATGGCTAGGCAGATACTGTTACCCTTAATGTATCTGTATCACTAGCCATTCTCCTAAAAGGTGTATACTTTGAGTCTGATGGGATTAACTTAATATTAGCTTTTTTAATTTTCTAGAAAATTTTGACTGAATAGAGGATTTGTTTTAGACTGATAAAAGTTCCTCATTAACAACATTAGCATTAGAATGGGAAAATACACACCTAAGCTGTAACAATTAAATGACTCAATATTTGAAAAAAGGATGAATTTAAGTGTGACAATTGCAATTTGACTTTCTCACCAAAAATCTCCGTTTAATTTCCATTTTGATTAAATAATCACTGTTTTGCCCATCTTATTTTTAGTTTAATTCACTATAATCTCGTTTGTGTATAGTGCAGCAGGAAGAGTATGGGTTAGTGAATGTTTGAATTCTAAAACTTGTAAAGTTTACATGTATTTTTTTAACAAAGTACCTGTATCAACATTTAAAGTGCTTTCTCATTTACCTCCACCTATTCAGATTTAGTAGCATATGGATCTATACATTTCTTTTTGGTTTTATGGAAACTGTTTTGCATCTGTCCCTTTTTATTGACTATGATAATGTTTCGGTACAATCTTAAAGATGGTTAAAGAGAAGAGTTAATGATTTAGTCATGATATTCATAAGGACTTTGACTTAAATTATCAGGTGCAGCATTTTTATTAATTCTTGAAAGTGTATTGCCATGTGCTACCACCTTTTCCAGGTTAATGTTGCATAAATCTAAACTTGAATCACACATCACACATACTGGTACAGATTCAATAAAGCCTACATGGTCTGCTAGAACCATGTGTGCACTGTGTTGTGATAAGCACACAATAGCTCATTGTTTTGTTTAAAGTAAGGGATCTACACGCCATGTAGAGCTGCGCAAACATGGTAAACATTGTGGCATGCTAATTACATCATAAGCAGCTGACTTGTATGCTAATCGCCTAATTCATGATGGAAGAGGCATTCTACAACCTATAAAGCAACTGTGTAGACTCAGTATTGGCTTTCCCTTGGAATTCCAAAACCTATTGGAATACAGCCACAGAAGCTAAGCTACATGGAAAGAATATTAGGAGCTGCTGTTGCTCTTATTGATGTGTACGTGCAGTAGACCCAGGTCTATGCTGCTGCTGCTGCTAATAGCCAATGGCCAAGAAAGTGAAGGATGTTTAGACCCTGTATAACTTTTCAGAAACTGCATGAGGTGGAAATTATAAACCACTACAGGATGGACAGAGACACACTATAGGAATGCTGCAATGTCTGTTGTCCTCAGCCAAGAACAAGGACAAACTGAGGGAAATCAATCCCAGTGAAGACTAAGGTATATGTAGTACCTAGAATTTTAGCTCAGGAACCTTCTAGAGACAAACAAGGGACATGCTGAGGGTGCCGTAGGCATCAACATCCAAGATCCTCCATCGATTCTTGAATGTCATACTACAACATTCCAGTGAGTACATATATGTTCTCAGTACACCTAAGGACTCAGACAGAACTATGCAGGAGTTATATGCTGTGGCACACTTCTCCTGAAGTCCTGGGTGCCATAGAATGTACACATGTAGAAATTAAGGCACCATCTACAGAACAGGGATGGGTGTACATAAATAGAGAGGGCTACCATTACATTAAATGATAGGTCATGTGTAACGCTAAGGGAATCATCCTGAATGTGTGTGTTGGCAACTCAGGTAGTTACCACAACTCACATATCTGGCACAACTGTCAACTGTATGAGATGTTTACTTCAGAGATATCCCACAGGGTTATTTACTGGAGGATCCAGATTATGAACTGGAACTGTGTCTGATGATGCCCATCAGAAATTCACACATACCAACTGAAGAACACTATAATGAGGCATGCTCTCAAACAAGAAATGTCCTAGAGTATGTGTTGGGGTTGCTGTTGTCATGATTCCGGTACCTAGATACATCTGGGGAAGCCCTGCATTACAATCTCCATACATGTGCTGAAATATTCATTGTCTTTGTAATGCTTCATAACATTATACTGAGAAAACATCTTCAGCAGGGATAGCAAGGGGAAGCGCCACACATACCACCACCACTGGCAAGTGAGGAGTCATAGGGGGAACCAGTAACCGCTGTGGTTATAGGCAGACATAGGTATGCACAATATGCCCTCACACTGGCCAATAGGCAAAGGATACCACACACACTGATCATCTAAAAGGCTAAGACATTCATCCTATGTGCATACATACAATAACATTGATGCCAGACAATGCTCACAACCTTTACTTACCCATGTAATGGCTGCTAGCAACAGACAGAGTCAGCCCCAAACTAAACTGCTTGCAAATGACAGATTTCCCAGGTATGTGTTGAATCTGGAATAGAAAAATAAATGTCTAAGAACACAAGAAATGGCATATCCTTGCATACTGTTACTTGGTAATGTAAATGAGTATAAGGTGGGTGATTTTTACAGGAATGACATCAAGATGTGACAGCAGTGACTTATGTGACTACATGTGTCCTGCATCAACTAATAGGCCTCATGTATCAAAGATTCACACATTCATACTTCTAAAATATACAGATTTTCACCAAATGTCTACCGTTTAGCCTTACACTTTTGTACTGGCAAACCAATAAAGAGTGCAGTTAGAAAATAATGACACACATTTCAGTTTCAGACTTCATATCCCTGACAAAAAACATAAAAATAGTAATGCAAAACCTGTTATTCTGTCGACTGTCTAGGTTTGTAAGACCACAATTTTTAAAAACTCTACCCATTATTGAGCCTTTGTCACACTTTTATTTACAGTTTGATCCAGCTTTGTTGGCTGGGTGGGATGTACACATTACAAAAACCTGTAAGAAAGCAGTACAATTTGAAAAAGAGCATCAAAACACAGATATAATAAGCACTAAGTCAGCTATGCACCCTAAGCAAAAGATAAAAGATTTATATATCCTTGAATCCAACAGATAGAAAACAGGAAAATGGCACAGTTATCATCATTTGCAGAGTATGTTTGTCTAAACATTAGGTTCACTTAATAACCCTCCATTACCAGGATAGCCAGCAGCCATACTCTTTTCTACTTCTTTACTTCCCGCCTACCCCCTCTTGCAGCCATCACCTTGCTTTACTATTTTCCTCCCCTACTACTAGATCCAATTCTTTCTTTCCAGGTGTTAATATTGTACTATAGCTTTTACCCACTAGATGGGACCCTCTTCCTTATTCATCTATTCCACTCCCTCATTTCTGAAACACTCAGGAAACTAGTTTTACCTTACTTATTTCATTGCACATAACTAGTTGTATACCTTACTTATTTCTGCCTAGACCTACTTTAAGCTTCCATTATTCACCTTCATCTACCTATTGACCCAACCTACCCAGACTATTACTGCATCTATCACCTCCTTTACTTACCTGCACTTAAACTTACCTCTAGCAGTCAGCATTTCCACTGATTGTTTTTCACAGGCTGGTTTTCCTCCTTACTTGGCTCTTCCTGCTCCGTTCACCCTGTGGGCTCACTCCGTTCCCCTAACCTACCCCCAAATCTCACCCACCCCCACTGCATCTAGCCTTATACCTCACTAACCACTCCTACTTCCCTAACAGCCAATCACATTCCACACCTTGTTAAGGTTTTCCCTCTGGCTCACCACTCTTCCCATTACATCTTCTAGTCTCACCTTTTCACTCCCCACTCTCTACTTCTTAAGCATTATGCCTATTTCACCTACATCCCCATACCTTACACCCCTACTTCTTTTCTCAATTCTCCCTCTCCTTTTCCTTCCATATATCTTAACAGCCTATGAACATCTTCACTGCTCTAACTTCCACCAGCCCTCAAAACAAACATCCCTTCCTGCTCTATCAACCACCCTGAAACACATAAACATAACATGCACAACCAACTATTTCCTCCTAATGTATCACAGAGCCACCCATATTTCCTACAAACACTACCAAGTCAAGAGAGCACATAACTTACTGAATCTTACTCTTATTCGCACTTACAGATTACACCTTCATCTCCTTACAGATGATGACATTCATCCCAACCCTGGCCCTACCAATAACACCCCTACCAACACAATCAGTCCTTCTTCTGCTTCCATACACAACCCTACAAAGCCTCCTAGCTCCCTCTTATTAGGTCACATAAATATACGTAGTATTAACAATAAAATAACTCACCTTCATGCCCTACTTGAGGTACACAACTTTGACATTCTATGTTTAATTGAGACATGGCTAAAACCATCTACCCAGGACTATGAAATCACTCCTGCAGGATATAGTATTTTAAGAATTGATTGCCCTAACAAGAAGGGAGAGGGCATGGCCTTAATATATAAAACAGGGCTCCAACTTATACTACTAGACACTTGTCCTCCAGCTAATACCAATTCCGAAATTCTTTTCACCGAGCTACAACTAAATACTTGTAAGTCCATCTATATTTTATGCTCATATCTTCCTCCAGGTAATAACATCAACTCCCTTGAAAACATCCTCAACTGGCTGTCCACTAACTATCCTGAAGAAACCATTGTCCTAGGCGACTTTAATATTGACTGGAGTACCTGTAATAATGATAACCCTTCTAACCACATAAACCTTCATGGCTTCTCTCAAATTGTCACCTGACCCACTCGAATCAATAAACCCACCAACAAAGAATCAATCCTTGATTGGATCCTTATAAATACTCAGTCCCCAATTTACATGGTAGGCATCCTCCCTGATGACATGAGTGTTCACTTTTAACTTATTTAATCCGACATAAGACCAATACACCCTACTCTATAACCTATAGAGCTTCTCGCTCCAATAAACACTTTAACCCTGAACGTTTCCAAAATTAACTGAGTCTATGCAACTGGTCACCCTTGAAACACCTCCAACTAGAGAAAGCAGTGGCTTACTTCATTTCTAAGTTCCTTATAATCCTCAACTTCCACGCCCCTTCCTGTACCCTTAGGAATTGGACCAAAACTGCACCATGGCTTACAAAATAAACCAAACAAAAGATTTTGCTGAGAAACAAATTTTGATCTAGATGGCATTCTTCAAAGGACCCATCTGATCACATAAAATTTAAACAACTTAGAAACTCTACTAAAGCATTTATTCTATTAGACAAAAAAAACTTCTTCTTTCAACTCCAGCAAACTAACCAACAAAGCCCACAGAAATTCTGATCAGGGATCAATAGACTCCTTCATCCAGTCAGCACTAAGACACCCACCACCATCTGGAATAACCCAAGTCACTCCCAATCAAATTGCTGACTCCTTCACCAACTTTTTTACTGAAGCCATCCAGTCTCTTGCCAACTCACTACCTCCTGTATCCACGAATCTGCCTCCTCCTCCTTTACCTCTCCACCCATTTTCCAACTCCAACCTGTCCCTACTTCCCTCATCTGTACCCTACTACAAAAACTCAAACCCTCTACCCCCTCAGCAGACCTACTACCTGCTAAGTATCTTCAAATTGCAGTCAAAGTTATTGCTTACCCTATCTCAATCCTAATTAACAGAACCATAAAAGAAGGTACCATCCCAACCATCTGGAAAATCTCACATATTATCCCCCTTCATAAGGGTGGGAACTCTACAGAACTTTCCAACTTTCATCCAATTGCCCTACTCTCTCCCTTTGCTAAAATCATGGAAAAATGCATCCACCGCCAACTACTTGACCACCTTCTCCAAAATGGCCTATTAGCTAGCTGTCAGCATGGCTTTTGACCCTTCCATAGCACTACTACTGCCCTCCTTTCATTTACTGACCACATCAACAAAAACCGTAACAATAATATCCTGTCCTCCGCTATCTTCAGTGATCTTTCAAAAGTGTTTGACATGGTTAATCATCAAATACTTTTGAATCTTCTGAAATCTCTCTCACTTGACACTCAAGCCCTACAGTGGTTCAAGTCCTACTTAGATAATAGGCAACAGGCAGTGCTCTGGGAAAACACTCTATCCACCCCTCTTCCTATCTCCCTTGGTGTACCCCAAGGATCTATCTTAGGCTCTCTTCTTTTCTCCATCTTTATCAATGATCTAGCTATTAGTATTCCCCAAGATGTAACCATACAATATGCGGATGATTCCACTTTAATCTCCTCAGCAACAACTCCATCTGAACTCCTTGCCTCACCGAAAGTGTCTTTGAGCTTGTAGAAGATTGGTTTTTACAGCGCTGTCTCCTCCTCAACCCTAAAATGAATAAACTACTGCTATTTACTCCTACACAAAAGTCCACCCCATTTCACTTCTCTATAAAATCCAAAAATGGTACAGTCATACCTCCAGACACAACAACCAAACTCTTAGGGGTTACTATTGACCACAACCTTAACTATGATACTCATATCAATGCCACAATAAAATTGGTAATCCGAAAGCTAGGCTCCCTCTACAAAATTAAGCCCTTCCTCACTCCTACAGCCAGAACTACTATTGCCCACAACCACCTCATCTCCACTCTCTTCTATGCCTCTCCTATATACACAAATCTATCAAAAACTAACCTCAACAAGCTGTCAATCTCCTACAACAGTATAGCAAGATTTGCTACCGGCTCCCCATTTAGAACCCACCACTGCCTAAATTTAAACCAACTCGGTTGGCTGGAACTACACAATCAGTTCTTATTTCAGCAACTAATTATTTCCAATAAAATCCTTTACTATCCAGAGAAAACACCAATTCTTACAAATCTTATCAGCCCATACAAAAATCTTTCCAATCTACGCTCAGCTAATAAACTACTAGTATCCACACATAAACCCAATAATAAAGCAAGAGTTTCACATTTCTCTTATACTGTGGGTAAAAGCTGGAACCTACTGCCTGGTTACCTCACTTGTATCTCCTCTACTTTACTTTTCAAAAAGAAACTTAAATTTTATCTTACTAGCCACTGGCTCTGTCCCTGTACCAACCCTGACTAATACTTTATCCTCCTGTTTTCAACATCATTTTTTTCCCTAAGCTATTCCAACTTACATTATTGTCACTTCTAAGGTTACTACCTCTAAGTGGGACTTAACATACCCAAGATAGACTTAACAGACATCCTACCTGCTTCTGCTAGAGGGGTAACTTCCCCTTTACTACTCTCTCCCATTCCTGATTTTCTTCTCTTCTATAACTAGTCTCTTTTCCCATTCCTTACTAGTGACTTTGTTGTTCTGGGAATCTCCCTCTTCCTTCTGTTACTTTCCACAGTGTAAAAAAAAAAAAACCTTAATAGTGAAAATAGGGGAAGGGGTATTTTATCTGTATTTTACATTAACTGAACTTTAATATATCTGTAACTGAACTTTAATGTTTTGTACTGTATTTCATCTTAACTGAACTTTAATGTATCTGTTACTTAACTTTAATGTTTTGTAACTGTTATTGTATTTTTAATCTTAAAATTTTGCAATTTTAAATATGTTTAATCTTGTCTGATCCTTGTGGAGCTTTTCTCCCCGGGCCTCTACTGAAAATGGACATATATCCAGCTAGACTAGCCCGGTTAACAAATGTAAAATAAATAAATAAATAAATAAATAAAATAAGTATGTTGTGTGTGGGGTGGTGGGAGCAGGAAGCCTAGTCTGACACAAAATGTAGTGAGTGCATGTGAGTAAGAAAGAGAAACAGGCAGACATTTGGATAAACTACCAACTGGCCACTGAGACAGAATGAGCTGTAAGCCTCACGACTGACCCATGTAGCAGTTACATGTGTGAGTGTGTCTCTGTATGGGCACTCCAGTTGAAAGTCGTGTATAAGTGTCTGCAAGAGAACAGCTAAACTCTATGCTAGCTCTATGTCCAAGTACGTTGGACAGGTGTGAGCCATGCATGGTAGAGATGACAGTTTATCATCATCAACTCTGACCATGAGAACTAGCTCTGCTAAGGGTTGCACTGGCATGTTCATGCCCACAGTCAGATGCAGTGCTGCTACCTGAGTGTAACTGATGCCTGCTGGATGAACTCTCCTCACGAGTACATTCAGGACCATGACCCTATGGCTTGCCACATTTGGTTGTAGACACCTCAATCATTGATATAGCAGTGGAAGTAGTGCCGCTATGGGAGGCATGATTGGGCACAGCCACATTGGCTAACATCAAAGGATGTGGCTGACCTATGTCCATATGGGTGCCATACATCTCAGCAAATGTTCTATCACAGACACCGCCCAGTCCAATGTGTAATTCATCTGATCCACTGAATTGGCAACATGGTGGAGGGAGTCACACATGTCAACCTTTGTCACATCAATAACGCTAAGCATTTCCTTGTAGGCCTTATTGCACCTCCATGATGGCCCTAAACATATGTCGAGTGGCATAGAAAGACACACCAGGATTAAGTCGAGGATTGGCAGCAGGCCTCCTCCAATCACCCCTAACAACCCTCCTGCATGGCACCTCACCCTTACTTTGGCTATGGACAGAGTCAACAGGCAGGCAAGCCGCAGTAGCCACACTACCCTGTTCAAGTGTTTCACCCTCCACCTGTCCAATATCTGAGGGCTCACTAGAATGGGTTTGCATAGGCCTACTGGCTGTGTCTAATGCAATTACAGGGGATGGCTGAATGTCAACCTCAGTGTCAGCTTCAACATTTACACCCCCCCGACTTTGCCTGGGTTTGGCCATCATCATCATCAGAGACAGCTGATACTCTGATATCAGGTGGTAAAACTCCTGCACTTCCATTGTCAGAATCACCTGTGAAAATAAGCAATAAACACAGGACACTACAGTTTAATATATGCTAACAAGCTAACACTGGTGCCACTATCACAGACAGTACTGCAATGCACACACACTCCTGACACCCATCTCACACATATGGATAAATGCATATTTCTATCAAATGCTTATCAGTACTGAAATAACAAAATTTGGTTAGAAGGCTACTGAAGCACTTGGTCTTCATGACCCTTGGACAGTAAGTGCAATGACCACAAAGAAAGCATCCTACTACTGGATCCCCCAAGAGTGTAGTTTGCAAGGAATCTTTCTTTATGGATTACCAGTAGTAAAAACACAAGCCAGGTTTATAACACCTCTTTTTTTTTTGCTAATTGCCAAACAGATTGGGTGATTTACTTAGCTACCTGTAATTGCTCAGCCTTCTACATTGGAAAAACCTTGCGGTCGGTTAAATTTAGGATTTCTGAGCACTTTTGTGATATAAAACATCAAAAGATGACCAATGCCCTTTATAAACACACTACAGTACATAAAAATGCTTTTTTTAATTTTACAATTATTGATCGGATGTTGGGCATTACATCTAACAAGACAGGCTGGCATGAGATGCCGAATACAAAAGAGAAAAAAATGGATCATTAAGCTGGGGGGTCTGTTTGCACCTGGACTAAATGAGCACCTTTAATCAGTCACATGATTTTGTTGTTTGTATTAGGGACTATAAAAGGAGTTGTTTTTTCATGTTCTATACACTGATGAAGGCTACATGATTTATCAATCCAAAACCAGTCTGTTTTTCACCTTTGTGTCTTTATAATTTAGTATTAAACATTGGCTTCTTGCCACAGTCTGCTGGTCCAATTTTTTGCTTTGGATTACATTTTGTTTGGGACTTTACAGTTGCCGTACATGCAGAGATTTTCTCATACCAAAGTTATATCAACTAACAGGTACAACAACATCAAATCCAAAAACTAATGCCAATTGTCACTTTACCCTTCTTAGTTCATAAACTGCTTTCTCTCCATTTGGCCCTATTGCTCTCCATTTAACATTTAATATTGCACATATGTGGTTAACTTCATTGCTCAGATTTGGACACTAGCAATAAATTTGATAACATGAACTGGTGAGAAAGTAATATTATCTGTTACTGTTTGCCCTAATCTGACATGTCTGGAGCTAGAAGCAAAAGTGCCAGATTTATGGCTCATAGGTGGGGTATCTAGGAGTCCAGAATCTTTACTGGACTGATTGCATAGTGCCACAGCTGTGGCCTACTGCATGGGTAATATACCAGCTCCTAGTATATGTCTGAGGCATGGAATATTCTGGTCAAGGCTGTCTCCAGTGTGACTGGCATTCTGGAGACTGGAGAACAGTGTAGGCATCACTATAATGACCTCAAAAGTTGCAAGCAGGATATACTCAACCAGTGGTTGGGTTAGATTAGGAAAGCTGATATCTGACAGATGTATAAGCATACAGATAAAGCAAATTTATATTAGATAGAAAGCTGCATATAGTCAAGACTGGTATGTATTATGCTCTTCTCTTTTTCTCTACTTTTCCTTCCACATCTAATCAGGACATCTTGGTGAACACAGAAGCCCATGCTGAGAGTCTATTTTTGTAGGCTTAGATAGTATAAAGGGGATTTTGACTGTCAAACTCTTTTAGACATCAGTTATTGTATCATAAGGAAAAATTATGGATTATAAATCTTGGGGCAATGTATAAGCCTGGTTTAAACGAATATTGGTAAAACTATTTATTACAATATATATTAAAGTTGTGAATGTATTGATCAACTTATAATATATTTATATGTATTTATATGTTTTGCTAAGTCACAGTCTAACTGAGTATAGTTCTATAGCTGTGTTAGTAGTGAGGGCTGTTGCTTTAAGCTGAAGGATATTTAAATTTGAGAGAGGTGTTTCTCTGCATTGTATTGATGACACTATATGTGAAACCGATCTGCTGTTTAGCTCGGCTGGTTATCCAAAGCTATTTTTTTCACAATTTGGATTATTTTGGATAATTTTTCCCTATTAAAAGGAAGTTTTGTTGAGTATGCTGTGTTTTGAATGCTGGATTCTTTCAGTGGGTGATGTTTTTATCTTTCCTTGCACTCATTTTGGTTCACTCACCAAGACTAATAGCAGTTTGTTATAACTGCTGAGTGCTGACCATTGATACTTTAATTTGAGAGCATTTTACACAGTGGATGTCTAATGACATTGATAAGTAACATACAGGAGTTTATTGGAACTTTGTTTGGAGATAAGGATGATTTGGCCTATTTTGCGGGCTCAAAACAGTCTGCAACAGCAATGGAGGTAAGTCAGATTAGGGAAATGAATGCTTTATTTAAAGGACTGATGACTTTAACTAAATAATTTGGGTCCAGGGTTTGGCATATTAAGTTATTAAAAGATTATGTAGAGGCTGACCTGGCTCCAAGAGGACTTAGAGTATATGTGGAACCTGGTGCTGGAAAGAATGATGTTTCTTTCATTTCCAAAAAGTATAAAATACAAATGACTACTTCTAAGTTATTATTAGAACTGTTAATTGAGTATTATGAGCAGCTGTTGGCTCCTATTAAGACAGAACTTCATTTTAAGTTAGATGCTACAGTATGTAATCTTTTGAACAACAGAAAGAGCATGATAGCATGCACTACAGATATCTTGAGGAAGTAAATGTTTTTGAGATGGATTTAAAAAATTGTAAGCCCAAAAAAGTTGACAGGGTTATAGAGAATTTTAAAACGAATGAGATGTTTTCATGGAAGAGTAGCAAATGTGCTGTGCATTTTTCTGATGCTGAAATGAAAGTTGTCAGGTCTAAATGTAAATGAGCATGTTCAATTTCAAAAAATATTAACAAATTTCTGATGTCTCCTTTAATCTATTAAACACTGATACTGAAATGGACATTAGTGATGGCCTGGACATAACTTCACCACTGTATAAGGGACCCAGAAATAAGGGCAGCCCTTCAGGAGAAAGCACTATAAAAGATATGGAAGATGCATATAATCAAGACTGGTATGCATTATGCTCTTCTCTTTTTCTCTACTTTTTCTTCCACATCTAATCAGGACATCCTGGTGGACACAGAAACCCATGCTAAGAGTCTAGGGAGACTGAGGGAAGCAAGGGGTATGTATGCAGGACAACATAACAATTATTTTAGCTAAAGTATTGCTATTCTCTACAGTAATAGCAAATTAAGAATGTATATCCTAACTGTAAATACAAGCACGTATGCTTCGGTCTGTAGCACAAGACAAATGTAGGAGTCAAGTGTAATACTGTAGTTGGACATTGTGGGTCCAAATACCACTAGTAACATATAGTAAAATCCTTTGAAAATATTACATAATTTAATTTCAACAGAAGTGACATAAATGTCCTGCTATTAACATATTCTATATAATTTGACAAAGCATATGTGCAATATATGCACATTGCAAGGATTACTTTCAGCAATCATTACTTAGAGTTTGTAGTTGTTAAGAAGTATACTTAAATGTAAACTTATATATAAAAATACTTAACTGTCATGATAATGTATTGTATGTCACATATGATGGTGATAATTATCTCTTTTTTCTCTTAACCCAACCCTTATCTCTCTTTTTTATTATTTTTTTTTATTTTTCTGTGTGTTGTCAAAATGTTTACATTTTATCCATCTCTGACAAATCACAAAATGCTTTACAGCACAAGGAGCTAGGCCAAACCCCATGGCTCATCCAGCCGCCTCTTCACCTGCTCCTGCACTGATGCCAAGCACATCTGGGACCCAACATGGCAGTGAAGCACTGCCCCTGCACTACCTGGGCTCTCCAAATTAGGTAGCATTACCCATCAACTGGTGCTGTGGTACCCTCCAGGAGTACTGGCAGAGGTGGGAATTTCATCACCTGCCACGAGTTGCCAGGCTTAGTGTGTAGAGTTTTTAACAACACCATTAGTGTATGCCAATGCCTAATGGTGAGGATGCTCAAGCATCAAGCAATCCAACAGAGTAAGAGGACAATGAAGACAGTCCAGTGGGTGAGGACTAGATTAGAATTTCCCCTTGTTTGATGGGCATGGGCATCTGTTGCTCCCTCCCTAACCCCAGTTATGGTGAACCCAAAGTTTTGTGTCCCTCACCACCCCTGTAACTTGTCTTGTTTGTCCTGTTTGTTTTCATCTGCTTCCTCACCTACCCTACTTATTTGACCTAGAAATACATATGTCCCTTATCCAACATTCCTCTCTTACAAAAGTTAAAAAAATGCGCACCTGTCCCACAAAAAAATAAATAAATAAATAAAAATTGACCCAGAACGAGCCATATCTCTGCACTTTGCACACGTGTCTACCTGACATATGCAATTCGGTCCTCCTGCACATTCCTATATTGCTTTCTCTTTTTTCTTCTCCCTGCTTGGCATCATTTCACCACTTTCTTATCTACCTCATTTTAACACCTTTAATCTGGTCAGAAAAGTAGAATCAAACACCACATACATAAGTGAAAAGAAAACCAGTGAAGCCCATCACTTTTTATCTTCTGTGTTTGCATGGAGTTTAGTGTCATGCACCAATGTCGAGTGATGGTGAACGGCTCTTCAGTGGTCCAGTTAACTCTGCACAATGCTGCTTAAACACACTATGCTAAGGTAACACACTGTAAAAGTAAAATAAAGAATTATGCCTTGTATTATAAATACATATTTAAAATTACTGCACAGACCTGGATTCAAACTATGTATCATCTGGGCTCAAAAAAGAAAACTCTCAATATATTTATACATGCTTATTACAAAGTCAGTTAAACAGTAGGTGTGTTTTTATACTCAGTACTATCCACACTGCTGACTGCCATGTCATGCCTTTCTGCTTATGTGATTGCTTGGATGTAAGTAAACTAAAAGAACCATCATAATTCATCAGTGAGGCTAAAGCTCGCATTTGCTCATCACTTAACTATGCGCAAATGGGGAAATCACTGTAAATGTGTATTTCGCATGCTCAGACACTTTTCCATTGATCGTGCAAACCAGCTGCTCTGCAATGCTCTATGGAAAGTGCTCAATAACAAGTATTACTTATGTTTACTGTACATTTAGTTTTCATCCCTTGAAAGTATGTGTAAAAACATAAACAAAGGGAAGGCACTTTTAAGGAAATAGCACATATCTACATTATAGCCATGTGTTACCTGCTCCCATGCACTTGAAACTTGGTCTGTCAGTACTTGTTCCCAAATACATCCACTACACTACAGAAACAAATAATAAAATGCTTTCTTGTATATCATGTACATCTTAATATTGACAACACACATTCATTTTTACCAATACTTGTGGTAATGTGAATAGCTCTTTGCATATAATTTGCAAAGCTGTCTTTTTAAGGTATACCTGCACATTGAAAACACAACACTACACTTTGCAACTCATCAATCTGGTAACATGCAGATCTTTAGTATCTTGACAGTTGCACATGGCTAGCCATCTAATTCAGATGGGTCTTCCAACATTTTCTATCAAACATCCAGCGCTGATGTCATCCAATATAAATTGTCCTGCAGCATTATAAAAGTCAGACTTGTGCTGTGATCCTTGCATTAAGTTCTGAGTTCTCTAGTCAGTGTGCTTAATTATATATGGGGTTCTAATCTTACTGCAGTCAAGTGGTGTGCTTGGGTCTGTCTAGTCAAAAAATCATGACTATGTATCCTGCAGTCATAAATACAATCCTATGGGAGTACCAATATTTTGACAGTTGTACATGACTACACATCCATTTCATTCAGGCCTTCCAACATTTCTAACATCCAATGTTGATGTCATCCACTATAAATTATCCTGTAGCATTATAAATGTCAGGTTTGTGCTGTGGTGCTTGTATTAAGTGCTGTGCTGTCTAATTAATTAAGTAAGGCTTCTATTTTCACTGTGGTTGGTTGATGTGTCTGTTTACTTGGTTGACATTCCAGAGAGCATTTTACACCAGCATGTCAGACACTTCTATTACGATTTTCTGTTCACCACACACTGCTAATGTCATCAACTATAAAGTGCTGCTGGACGCTATAAAAGCCTGACTTGTTCCACGGCATTTGCATTAAATATTGTGCTCTGTAAGCAGGTAGGTAGGTGTTCTATTCTCCCTACAGTCAACTGTGTAGCCAACAATCATGATGGTGACAATTTTAGAGCAATATGTGAGTCCACAGATATGTCAAACCCTACTCTGGACAACTCAGTGTAACATACAATGATGATGTCATCCTGTATAGTATGCACTCTGACAGTATTCAAGACAAACCTGTGCTCTGACATTAACATTAACTACTGTGTTTGTAAACTACTTTCTCAACACATATGGGGTTGTAATCTGACAGCAGGCAACTTGATGTCTGTTCATATACCTATCAGTTTTGAGACAATTTTACACAGGAATGTGACTACACATCCATGTCTTACATCCCTGCCAACATGTTCTCCTCAGCATATAATGATGCTATCATACTCCATAAAGTGCAAAATTACCATGTTATTGTCAGTCTTGTGTGGTGTCGCTACTGTCACATTGCATGGCATTCATATTTTACACCTACACAGGTATAATGTTCAAATCAGGTCCAATCTACTGCTGTGCATGTGTATGTGGTTGGTTGTTCATTATGGCCATTAACTCATTCCCTCCGGTACAGCTCTCTTAAGTGTGTGCCTTTAACTCCCAGTGGGCGTGGCTTAAGCCTTTAAAAATGAAGTTATCACCTTACAGTTCTAGAAAATATTCATTGATAGAGGTCAAACATCAATACAGTTTTGTTTGCCATCACATATGCTTCAGGACAAAATATACTGGTACCTTGTAAGTAACATGGTTTTGTAAGTATTAATTCAAATATGAACAATCAATATTTAACACCTAGAGGAGCAGTATGAGTTAACTGCAGAAGATGCCTGGAGGAGCACTCAGGGAGGAGCACTCGGCTGTAATGAGTTAAATGATCTTTGGAATTCTTCTTCATTGCACTACCACTTGGAAAACCTTTCACATATCCCCATGCATCCACCATACTCCTTTTTCTACTGGGCACATGACATTCTTCCTGTAGAGGAGTGGAGGATGTTCTCATGTCAATTATGTATACACACATCATGAGGTAGAGTCCTTCCATAAGCCTTTGCAAGCCATCTAAAGACCACTGCATGTGTGATTGCTAATTCTGTCATGGTGTGGTACACATGTCCCCTATGAACAGTCGCTGGTTGTAATGCAATCAAACTAGTATACAAATACACATGATAAGCTTACTATCTTCCATAATATTGATAATAGGGATTTTTTACAGGAATAATAATGGCTAGGATTACATGTTATTTGTGTCCATTAGCATAGTAATTTGCTTTGATCCTATGGATAGTTGACATGTCAATGTTGCTGTCATTGACATGTGCTATATTGAGGAGTGGGTGTACAGTATGACTGTAAAAGGATTTTACAATCTGTGATGTCAACCATGTTTATGGACATTGATGCCATTGCAGTACATACTTCTTCAATAACAGCTGTTGTAATATGCCTCCTGAGAACTGTTGACATGGTATGATGCACTGTTATGTATAGTGTTGTCATATCAGGACATGTGTTTTTGTAGTGGTGCAGATCAACCTTCTACATAGTTCACATTCTGCCATCACAGTGACACTTGCAGTATGGAACAGGTGTGCATGTGTCTACATACCATCATTAAATTTTCTGTGACGGACATCACTATCAATTCATATTGATTAAATAGCTA
Organism: Protopterus annectens; assembly: GCF_019279795.1. NCBI lineage: Eukaryota > Metazoa > Chordata > Ceratodontiformes > Protopteridae > Protopterus > Protopterus annectens. The sequence continues at coordinate 277,595,594 of NC_056725.1, forward strand.
CATATGTCTTGTCTCATACACATGGTTGTTATGCTGTGATATACACAATCGATGCATCACATGTTTTGTTTCAATTGCAACCTTATGGAATTCATTATATGTGCAGGTGTCTTGCTACACCCAAGGATTATTGAGGTGGTCAGCAGCACCATTGTGACTATTAGAATTTGTGTCAGGAAATGTTCTGCATGAGCCACAAACCACTGCTCTCTAAAGTGTCCTGATATGACATCAGCCTGCTCAAACACATCTTGACCATGAAATACAAATAGGCATATGTTGTGCAAGTGATGTAAGTATGTGACATTGGTACAGTTGTTTGACTGTGTGCATAACAGTGTGTGGAATGTGATGAATGACCAAGGCTGTAGTAAAGTCTTGTCACAAAACATTTATTCAAGTAGATATGAAATGTTAAGTGGAATACACAGTGAAGCACAGATCTGTGTATGGAGGTCAGCAGACATACCCACCCAGAGGACATAGACAATCTGCTAACTGACAGTTTGTCTCACATGTCACCACCCTGTCACCACTGGTCATCAGTCAATGTATACATGCAAAATTACTCAGTTTTTATTCTTAGCTGGGAAGCACATATGTGCACTCTCTACAGCTAATAACAAAGAAGCAATGGGCTCTGAAAAGATCACAAGTTGTCTATACCATGACTTAAAACCTGACCTACCAGGCACATTTGGATTTGTATATCAATACAACCTCAAGATAGCCTGTGTTCCATAGAAGTGTGTACAGCAACATGCATCCTTATGACTTATGTGGACCATCCCCTGATGCATGGAGTTATAGACCCATCCTGACTCTCATTATCTGTGAGTTAAGCCAAGGAGTCATCATGGACCTTCTCTAAGAGGACACAGGTAATATCCCAACTGTACTAAACCCATGTATGATTTGTTCCGGCTACATCATGTCTATTACAGCTGTTCACTGTCTTCAAGAGGTATAACAAGGGCATGCATGATGACAACACTATCATCCTGTGTAACTTGATCTGGCCAAGGCATTTGACACAAATCAACAGTCAGGTATTACAGACAACCTATCACAAGTGGCCATAAACACCTACGTCACCAAGTGGGTAGACAACTGGAACACATAAGTGACAGAGAAATATGTTTCAGTGCATGAAGTCAACTCTATCTAGAGTTCAGTGACCAGGTCTGTACATCAGGGCTCTGTAGTAGGCCCTTTACAGTCCATTGTTTAAGTGTCAGACATCAAAACTAACTTACACATCCTTTTTCCAACCAGCTTTGTGGAGGACTGCAACTTGTGGGCAATCATTGAATCCAAGTGAGGTATTAGTATAATGCATACAGTATCAACATACACAAAGGATTGATGCCACAGCCATGGGAACATGGTAGATGAAGGAAACTCATGGAGGGATTAGTTACATTATTAACACAAATACACAAGATAAGTACAAGTCCAAATACATGCATCTGGAGCATTTCTCCCCGAGCCTCCGCTAAAAACAGGCTCTGATCAACCTAGTCGGACTATCCCGGTCAACAAATGTTAAATAAATAAACAATATGGACAGCACACCTCTATGAGTAGACAGACTAGTATGCAGTCCTGTCAACTCATCAGGATTACTCATTGTTGCTAATACAGGTGTAACTGTGTCCCTCCAAACATCTTTGGCAGATGTTAAATTTTTAAGGAAGTGTGATTGACTCCCCTCAGAGATTGCTAATGAATCATAATAGTTGTACAAGTGCTTTTCTACAGAACCATCTATGATCACTCACAATCACATATGTTATATGGAAGACATGGAACTACTGGTGGTATTATTCTAATATTGCCCTTGATTGTGCATGCTTCTATCTACTGTTGTCCATGGGCCTGTTACTATGTGTCCTGTTTGGTTGGGACCTATGCTGACAACATATTCATATTCAGGCAACTCATTTTGCACAGGTTCACAATATGCATATAATCCCTGTTATATATACCATCCCTGATATATATCCTGTCCATTGTTCATGTCAGAATGCTTATAGCATGATTACTGATTTATTTATTTCAATGTCTCAAAAAACACTTTTCTGAATAATATGTGTTATCTAGCACACTAAATATATTACTAACACAATATTTATTAATTTAACTATGAAAAAAGAGTTTATGAATGCTTCTCTGGGCAAAAATGACTTAAATACACTTTGCTATTGTTGTTTATGTGATTTGCCATTTACTAACATACAGGAAATGGCTGTGAGTATTTGTGACGTTTTTTTTAACTTTTTTTTTTCAAGTTTACAGCCTCACATTGCTTTAGAATGTTGTTACGATCTTCACTCATATTGAATCCTTTACCTACCTCGGGGGATCTTGAGACTTGTTTTAAACCATGCGGTAGCAACCATTATGAAAATAATCTCCTGGTCATTCCTTTTAATGTAACACAAGAAAAATGAGGGGAATGCTTTCAGAGTGACACACAAGTCTCTGTTACCTTAATCCTTAGTTGTGAATGCCCAGAACAGCAGAACATTATTAGATTGCTTTATTAAAGTTGAATAAATGGTTAACTAATAATTAGCAATTATTTAAATCAGTTTTATGGTTTTAATTTGAATGGCTTGTTTATTGTTGGAGGAACAGGGGAAACAAAACTTGTGTATAGGACATCTACAGGATTGCACTGATACTAATTGCACTAGCAGTTTCTTCTTGTAGTTTAATATTACTGCAAGCTATTTTACTGTTGTGTTTAAATAATACAGTGCTCTTCATCTAAATAAGTAGATCTGTGTAATTTTATACTTGTAAGCAAGTATGCATTAAGAGTTTAAATGATTTTACTGAAAAAATTATAAGTTGCAGTGCTGACAGTGATTGGAAATATATGTTTGTATGAATGCACTGTGAGTGTAACTTTAATATTAGCTTCTACAACTGGAACTATTTTTGGAATACTAAACACATTAGCATTTTCACCATCATTTATTTCTATGATAAAAGCTGTTTACAAAGATAATCTTGTTTATGTTAAACTAGGCCCTTTTGTGTCTGAGTCCATACCAATAACTAGAAGACCTAAGCAAGGCTCTCCACTGTCTCACATCCTATTCACTCAAGGTATAGAAGCTTTTGTCTCTTTAATAAGAAATAATCAAAAGATTAAAGGTATTAATGTTGATAATAATTATAACTTCAAAATAACAGTTTTTGCAGATGATGTTTTACTCATCCTATCCAACTCAGTGTCTGAATTGCAAGAACTGGACTTAGGTATAAACCATTTCCAAGAAATTTCAGAACTTCATTTCAATAAGCAGAAATCTAATCATATTATTTTGAATAACAAACCAAAAGCTCATCCTGGTAATCAAAACTTTATTGGAGAGCAGGTACATTCATTAAATTACTTCAGTATAACCCTAAATAACACTACTGAAGTGACAACAAAAACCAATTATAAAAATGTGTTATCTTTAGTAAATAACCACATAGGTAGGTGGAATAACATATTCCTCTCTTTTGAAGATAGGTTGCAATTAATAAAATAAAAATGGTCCTTTTGCCAAAGATTCTCTACATAGCATTAGCTCTTGGCAAATGTCATGGAAATAAATTTACCAGAGATTTAACTAGAATTTTAGTAAACTTTTTATGGTTCCTTAAAAAGAACAGAATAGCTTATATTGAACACATTAGTTCTTGGGATAAAGGCAGTATCAAATTCCAAGATATAGAAATTTACATAAGAGCCTTGCTGCTTAAAGATGTCATAATCTGGCTAGACCCAAATTATAGTTCTAATTGGAAGTCTTTACACTTATCTATATTTTTAAATGAAAATACACTATTATCAAAACTTTTTATTAGTGAATCTTCGAATAAATTTTGGTATTATATTTGCCACTCCATACAATTCAATGTTGCAAAATCTACAAAGTCTAATATCATAAACAACACCTTTAATAACTTCAGAAAGATAATAAACTCCAATGCAGATATTAACATTTGGTTTGATTTGTTTGTTCCCTTCAAAATTACAAAAAACTTTACGGATAAGTTGCACTTTAAACTTTTCAATGAATGGGAGAACAATACATTTATATGCTAGAACCATTGCAAAAGAGACTTAGAGGTTTTAACTGTGCAACACATTATTGCGGAATTTAATCTACAGACACAAGACTGGTTACTATTAGAAATTATAGTGAATTATTCAAAATATCTAGGTAGAATTATTAGTAACTCTTCCTATAAAGACCAGCCTCCTTTAATTCATTCTATATTTGCATTATTGTACAATAATTTGAGCTTTAACAATATAATTTCTAAACTGTATGGTATACTAATAGTATATAAAACTACATTAACAAATAAACATTGGAACTCAGTAACTAAGGGTTTTTCTCTCAATTATACTTCACTTGAGAAATCCAAATTATTATCTTCTATAAAAATAACATCCTGGGGACAGTATTTGAGTATTGTATGTGGAAGTTCCTGCACAGAACCTTTTTAACTCATGTGAAGGTTGCAGAATTTAATAAAACTGACAACATAATTTGTTGGGGATGTTCCCCATGTAAAACAGATTGGATACATATTTTTATGAATGTGTGTTTGAAATGGTTTTGGGATAATATTAAAGATTTTTTAAAGAATTATTTACAGATATTTTTTCTAACTAAATAAATAATATTCTTTAATGTAAATGAAGGTTTTGTAATGTGCAATGACAAATCATTCCTTTTATGGACAATACTAGCGATTGATAGAAAGTGTATAACAAGAAAGTGGAAGCCTATCCTACCACCTCTCCAACCATGGAAGATTTTCTGACCCTCCTTGAAGAAGTGATTTCCAGAGAAACCAAAACGAAAGAAGTGAGAATAAATCCAATAAATTTTGTTAATAATCCTTGGATAAAGGTTTCTTCTCTCACTGAAACTTTTTGTAAAGACTCTAACATTTTCTAAATTATCTGATGTTTGTTATGCAAACTTTTTGCTATTGTTTTATAATTTTAGCAAATTTGGGCCTATGTAAATAGTGTATATAGTTGTATTGTGTCTTTTTCATTGTTCTTTTATGTTCAAAAATTGTATCTATGATATTCATATTATCATTAAAATTATCATTTTCTTACTTCAATAAAAATATTTGATCAAAAAAAAGAATGCTTATATCACAAAGTATCCATGCCATTGATATGTCACCTTGTGTGACAGTGACATAATATACAATAACTGTGCATTCCATGCTGTATCATGTCAATATGTGACTACAGTTCATGCTACAATTAATTTCATTGACATGCCCTCATCTTCTGTACATTACCATGCTTCACCTGTCTTCTTCCCCGTGTTCATTCACACAATTCATCTGTGTGTCCCTTTTCAATATATACACTTTCCCTGACTATTTGTTTATAATGCAGTCTGTGTACCCTTACTAGTCATTTACACAACTTTTATTCAGTATGTCTGAACCAGTTTCCACAATACTCTGCACTGTATACACTTTCATGTAATGCATTAGAACTATATACATTGCTTTCTAAATAACACTGGCAATCATTGTGGCATTTCTTGCAATCCTACAGACCTAGATTGCCCATAGGTAACCAGGTGTACATGTCTGCATGTTTAGGTTTAAATGTGTGCAGCATGCATATAGAATTAGCACCGCTGCTCACTGCACAAACATATAAACTACATGTAGGCTTCACAATAAGCCTATATGGAGCTTATTGAACCCCCAAGACTGTTTTTTCATGTTGAATGTCCAACTGGCATATAAGAAGAAAGATTTAATGTGGTATCAGTAGGTACTATTGTCTGACTGTCATGTACAAAGCTGATCCTGTTGTTCTGGCTTTATCTTTGGGTTGTTTTTTTTCTTTAGATTTTTAGAGCCATCTAGCTTTCATTCCTCTTTCCTCATATTGGCTTAACATTATGTTTGTTGTGATTATAATTTTTTGTTTAATGTAATTCACATTACATAAATTGTCATCCTTCAGTGGAGTCTGAATAGTCAACAAAGAATCAGAATCAACTTTGTCAGCCTTGTTTTTTTTATCAGAAGCTGAGTATCCCATATCTAAGAACTGATGAATAGCATAATAGATCAAAATAAAGTTATACATTTTCACTGAAAATCTTCAATCCAAAACAGTTTTTTCCCAGATTTTTTTCAGATTTGTTCTAATTTAATACCACTGTAATATTTTATAATATCCTCACCATTATTCAATTTAACAAAATATTACAAATTGAACATTGTGCTAAAACCTTATAACTGAAGATATATCCTTTAATGCATAACTGTTAAGTGATTCCACATAAAAAGGTCTGGATAACAGTATATGAAAACCTCAATAATTATAGAGAGTTACCTTGTATAATTACAAGATACCCTTAAAACATGTGAATTGTTTAACTGAAAATACTCAGTAAATATCTGTTTAAACCTTCCTAAAAAACTAACTAGCATAAATTTAGTAAAAAAAAAACTTGCCAAGTGCTGCAGTTAAAATTATAAAACTGATATGTAATGCAGCTAAGCCTGCAAAGTACCTAATTACACAAAGTTAAGTAATTAAAATGAATTAAAAGAGAACATATAATCTTACAAGCAATTAATATGTAAATCTTAAGCATTCCCTTAACAATCAGCACATGGGATAATAGAATCATGCAAAGATGTGCTTAAGATACAATGGTGCATTCATTTACTTGTGTCCACTCATGGCTTGATTAACCTTAAGATTAAATGTCAGCAGTGATTGGACAACCAGCCATCCTTTTAAGGTTAATGACAACACCAGGAAGCTTAAAATAAAGAGAAAACTAAATGTGCCTGTTCCCCACATTTTCAAAAAGATGGAAGAGTGCACACCAAAGAGGAATGAAAAGGCCTGGTAAAAAGGAAAGATCAGTCAAATCTGGCAACACTTGTTCTATTAAGCATGTTATCTTCATAATTTCTGAGATGGCATCTATTACATTAATCTATATGGGTTTTAGCTTTCAGCCAGTTTGTCATCTACCTTATTTCATAAAGTCTGCCATTTGGTCATTTAGCTTATTTGCAATGCCAGCATGGAGGATGTAGCTGAATGCCTTGGCCAAATAGATGGACTGAGTAGACTGAATGATCGCTATGCACTGCCTTCATGATATACTTGAAGAGGTTTACTAAATTAAGTAGACACAATCTCCCCTTGAGAAAGCTAAACATTTAAGAGTCTATCTACATGAGTTTGTAAATATTGATTTACTGATTTTTAGATGTGATGCACTCCTTGGCTTTGAAATTTAAACTAGTTTCTCTCTTTAAAAGTCTAAACAGATCAGTTTTAAACACAAAAGTATGAATTGATGGTAACCTTGTAACTTTCTATCCAGTTTATTCTCCATACTTCAATGATATACCTTTTGGATAATTTTTAAGTTTAGCACTGTTCAAGAGGTGTTCCATTACTACATTTTGGTACTGTTTGCAAGGCATTAAGGTATATTGGCTAGATCCAAGGAATGAGCATTTTTACTTTTTGAAAGTAGAATTGGACAGGTTTCTTCATGATAATAGAAAATGTAAGGTACTCAGGGATTGAAATAATTTTAATGGATGCTTCAGGGGTAACGCTGACAGCAAATGTATATATATGTATATTAACTAATTAGTTGTGTTTTCAAGATGAGAGTGGGTGATGCCATGTTGGATTAGATCAGAATACTGATGGGTATTATACATTTTTTGATGTAATTGAAGAATGATGATTTACACTTACCCTTGGCATCAGTTGGAAGTTTCATTTCATTGTTTGCTTTCATCTTCCTGACAAAACATGTCATAGAGGAATTACAGCAGACCTTCTCTCACTCTGTCATAAGCCACAAGAAAGCACCACAAGCATCCAAAGTACCCATGACTTTTAAGCTTTTAAGTCTTAAAACTATTGGACTAAAAAAAATTAAGACCAAATCCATTATTTTTTTATCCCTGTTCCACTCAGCAAAATAACAATTTAAACCTATTGTTTTTCATATAATTTGACACACATAGTCACAGAATGAATTCTCTAATGAGAAATATTCACAAAGAACAGTACATCTCTATTACCAACAGTGGCATTTATATGTTGTGAAATGTCCAAAGTTATACTATTATTTAAAATCTTCACTATCCTGAAATACACTGCACAATCATTCTAAAATAATCCAGTCTGGAGCTAACAATTCTAAAATAAAATCAAGAAAGAACTATAGTAGAAATATTTTATCTAGTTTCAAATTCCATCATTTCTGTTGTGAAAATGTGTTCACACAGTTTCAGATCTGATCGCTACTTAAAAAGCTAACTTTACAATGGTCTATATAATATATTCAAACTTTCTAAACTTCAAATCCCATATGTTCGACAACATATGATTGAAGTTTAAAAGTTTGAATATACAATAAAATAAAAACAAACTTACCTTAATGGTGCAGGCAGGGGGGCAAGCCACCCTGCACCCCCCACACACCCCCTACTTAAATATATCAACTCTGAGATTGCACTACAGTGAAGAAATGGGAAATTCTCTCATTCTGCACCAAATGGCACCATTATGTTTAACCTTCGAATGCTTGATATTTCGATCATATGGTGTCGACCATATGCCATTTGAAATTTGAAAGCATTCGTGGTTCTAATAGAAACACACTTTACAATGCATTATCAGTGCTGTTTGGCTTATATCACATGATAAGCAGCTGCAGATGGTTTCAGAAAAGATTATATTGCATGTTACTTAGCACATTCATTATTACTTAGCTACTGCAATTTTTTAACCTTCAAAGCCTCAAAATGAAATCTTAATGGCAATTGTAATCATATTATTTGTGCAAAAGTACAGTGTTTATATGCTTTAGAAAGAAAAATGCCAGCAGATCTCTATTATGATACATGTTCCAAGATAAAGGGATATTGGTTCTAGAGATAAAATAATTTGCAGTGACACCTCATGTTTTTAGGTAGGTATTCTAATTCACATACGTAACACAAATTGCCTAAAACTGCTAAGTAAGGTCATGTTACAAAATGATAAAAGAGGTGCTTCACATGTAATTGACATAACCTAAAGCTCATGTCTCTTTTATATAAAGTTATAAGACAAACATCACTATAATGAATTGTTTTTGTGATTTACCCTGTAGGGCTGAGTGTGTGTCTGAAATGTCAGTTATAGGCTCTCCTAGTTTTCTGATTTTATTTTAAATAACTATGCAATCTGTGACTTTTCTTACACAGAAATTCATTGTTTATGAGCTGCAAGGCCAACTGTGTTATTGCATATTATTTTATGTTAAACATGTACTTCTAGGTTGTGTTGTACATTTGTTATTCATTATGATAAAATTATTAGTAGTAGTTTGGCTTTCTTTGAGAGTCTGAGTTCCTTAACTTTTCAGCAGCGTGTTTAGTGTGTAGACTTATATGGACTTAATGTTTGTTGTAGACAAATATTTATTATTATTTATTTTGGTATTAAAATTTTCTGTCTATGAAATAGAAGTGCTATATTCTTAAACAAGTTTACAGACTTTTGATGTAACTCCTCCTGTCCTTTGAAGAAATTATAAATGTGTACTTCCTGTTGCTATAAAAAGTAAAATGACCTTTGTTTTACTTTTCTCTTTCTCCTTGTTGTATTGATTTAGCATGGCTGCACTAAACATGTATGAATTAGAAGATTTGTTGCAAAACAAATTTCAAGATTTGGTCAATACATTAAAGTTCAACAAATAAAGAGAAACACTGTGGTGCACTGCGTTCAATGCACAAAATGCAAATATCAAAAAATGAAATGGAACACAGTTACATAAAACCACCAGAATTTATTGCAGCAAAGCTTTCGGGTTTCCCCTTCCTCAGTGCTATAAAAAAACATTTTAATTCACATTTATATAGTATAAAACAGTTAATCATATGACACAGCCAGCCAATAGAACAGTTAAAAACATTTAAAAGGACCTAGACAATAAATTAATACAAAAAAATATATATATATATCAAAAATATATATATATATATATATATATATATATATATATATATATATATATATATATACACACACTTTCAATTAATGCAACCTATGCTGTTTTTTAGTTAACACATGCTTCAGACTTACTGCATTATTAATACCTGGGTGGACATCTGCTTGTAGCTTTACTAACCATGAATATTCTATATTTTCCAGTGTATTATTAATATCACCTCCTCTCATTTTATGTTGAACAACCTTTATTACTCTGAATTTGAAGCTATGGTCATTAGTATTACTATGTATATGTTTTGCTAACGCGTTAGTAGGAACATTTCTTCTAATCTCTGACTTGTGCTCTATTATACGATCTTTTAGCCTTCTGCTACTCTTACCAACATAAAAAGCAGGACATTTAATACACGTACCTAGATATACTATATACGTTGTATTACAGTTAGCATAGCATTCAAATTTATAGGAAAATCCAGTAACTGGATGCCTAAATTCTATGTCAGATAGCAGATCTTCACAACAGCTACAATTGTAGTATGGGAATGTACCTTTCTTAGTAGTCCTAATGATAGTACCAGTGCCATCTAATCTAACATCTTTATAACATAACCTTTGCTTAAAATTTCTTTCATTTCTATAAGCAAAATATGACCTTTCAATTATGATATTTTTAAGTTTGAGCATCGATAACAATATATTCCAGTTCTTTCTTATTATATTTTCTACACCTTTAGGTCTAGTGTTATAATTTGTAACATATCTCAATTTTTGATTATTAGCACTGGTATTACCCATTACTTGCCTTCCTTCACTAAAAAATGGGGCTGTCATATCTGCTCTTTCATTCAAAACATCCTCCATTATAACATTTATACTATTTGTATCATATCCCCTATCAGCAAATTCTTGCTTAAGATCGTTCATTTGTCTCAGACATTCATCCATATTGGTGTTCAACCTGCTAACTCTACAAAGCTGACTTTTTGCTATACTTTTAAATGTATGGGGGGCATGCATACTGTGTCTGTGTGTGTATCTATTAGCATGCACTGATTTTCTATGCACAGATGTTTCTACCTCTCCATTGACCATGTATAAGTTAATATCAAAGAATGCAATATTTGTCTCTGATACATTCATTTTAAAATGTAGAAATTCAGTTGTCCCTTCTAAATAACAAATAAAGTTCTTCAAATTTTCTATAGTACCTTTCCACAAGAGAAAGCAATCGTCCAGAAATCTTTTGTAGAACAATAATTCTGGAACACAAAATCCATAGCCCTTGTAAACATACTTGTTTTCCCACTGATTTAATACAATATTTGCATAAACATTAGCCATCGGAGGGCCCATGGCTACTCCAGATGTCCATAAATAAAATATATTATCAAAAGCAAAAATATTGTTTGTAAGAATAACATCTATTATTTCACACATTGTAGATATTTTAATTGCTGTCATATTTGTATTATTATTCAGAAATTCACGAATGCTTTCTAATCCATATTCATTTGGTTTAACTGTGAACAATGAATTAATGTCCAAAGCTGCCATAATAAAACTCTCATTCTTATTACTATTAATCCAATTATACAGTTTTCTTAAAAAATCACCAGAGTCTCTTATTACACTCCTACATTGACCCAAATGTTTACTTAAAGATTCTTGCATAAATATAAATAGAGGCTCCATGATCCAGCCCTTCCCCGAGACTATCGGTCTCATCGGGGGGTTCGACAAATATTGCATTCTTGGATATTAACTTATACATGGTCAATAGAGAGGTAGAAACATTTGTGCATAGAAAATCAGTGCATGCTAATAGATACACACAAAGACACAGTATGCATACCCCCCATACATTTAAAAGTATAGCAAATGTCAGCTTTGTAGAGTTAGTAGGTTGAACAGCAATATGGATGAATGTCTGAGACAAATGAACGATCTTAAGCAAGAACTTGCTGATAGGGGATATGATACAGATAGTAAAAATGTTATAATGGAGGATATTTTGAATGAAAGAGCAGATATGACAGCCCCATTTTTTAGTGAAAAAAGGCAAGTAACGGGTGATACCAGTACTAATAATCAAAAATTTAGATATATTACAACTTATAACACTAGATCTAAAGGTGTAGAAAATATAATAAGAAAGAACTGGAATATATTGTTATCAATGCCTGAACTTAAAAATATCATAACTGAAAGGCCATATTTTGCTTATAGAAATGAAAGAAATTTTAAGCAAAGGCTATGTTAAAAAGATCTTAGATTAGATGGCACTGGTACTAGCACTAGGACTACTAAGAAAGGTACATTCCCATGCTACAATTGTAGCTGCTGTGATGATCTGCTATCTGACATAGAATTTAGGCATCCAGTTACTGGATTTTCCTATAAATTTGAATGCTATGCTAACTGTAATACAACGTATATAGTATATCTAGGTACGTGTATTAAATGTCCTGCTTTTTATGTTGGTAAGAGTAGCAGAAGGCTAAAAGATCGTATAATAGAGCACAAGTCAGAGATTAGAAGAAATGTTCCTACTAACGCGTTAGCAAAACATATACATAGTAATACTAATGACCATAGCTTCAAATTCAGAGTAATAAAGGTTGTTCAACATAAAATGAGAGATGGTGATATTAATAATACACTGGAAAATATAGAATATTCATGGATAGTAAAACTATAAGCAGATGTCCACCCAGGTATTAATAATGCAGTATGTCTGAAGCCTATGCTAACTAAAAAATAGCATAGGTTGCATTAATTGAAAGTGTATATATATATATATATATATATATATATATATATATATATATATATATTTTTTTTTTTTTTTTGATATATCTATTTTTTGTAATATATATATATATATATATATATATATATATTTTTTTTTTTTTGATATATATATATTTTGTATTACTTTAGTGTCTAGGTCCTTTTAAATGTTTTAACTGTTCTATTGGTTGGCTGTGTCATATGATTAACTGTTTTGTACTATATAAATGTGAAATAAAATGCTTTTTTATAGCACTGAGGAAGGGGAAACCCGAAAGCTTTGCTGCAATAAATTCTGGTGGTTTTACATAATGGTTTTCAATACATTAAAGTTACTAATTCAAGTGCAGCTAGTATATGTTTAAACAGTTCTAAATTAATCAAACTATTCTCTATTTTGGAGAAAAGATGAGTGAGAAGCTTAATTGCTTATTGTAAAAATGGAAAATCATTGTGCACTGCTATAAAATGTATGTCACTGTGAAAAGAGCAAATTGACTTGTGTGTACCAAAAATCTATTAATGTGGCACATACGTGCAATGAAACTGACATTGCCCCCATTAATAGTGTAATCAAATGGCTAAGAAGACAGAAAATATAAATACTGAGGAAAAGAGTAGAAGCAAAATAATCATGGCGAGAGACAGGAAAAGCAAAAGAAGTGACATAACTGAAAGAAAATAAGAACAGAATAATTAACTCCAAGAGCAAACAGTCTTGTGATGTGGATTTTTCTAATTCTGAGGTCTCCTTGTGTAACTCTTCTCTATAACAAGAAATAGGGAGATTACATTGAAAGTAGGTATGTTTAAAAGTTCTATGTTATCTGTAAAATACAGCTTGGAAATTACCCTTTTTTTAGAAGTCAACAGTGATTATTAGAAAACATTGCTCATCATACTGATGACCTCCCTGGTCTCCCAGTCAGTAAAAGCATCAATGAAAATTTTGAACTATAGCCTGTATGACTCCTAATACTACTAATAGGAAAGACTTTTTGATAATAGGTGACTCTATATTAAAACCCAAGGTTAGAAAATTAAATAACATAGACTCTGAAAAATAATTTATTCGCTTTCTAGTGTAAAAATGATTGACAACAAAACATTTTGAAAGATTTTACAAAAGAAATATAAAGTATGACCATGTTCTTATATGTGTTGGCATAAAATATAATTTGATCATTTGTGTATCCCTCTGAATAACATGAAACAAGCTATACTTATACCCTAGAAATTATGGAAATCAATAAAAATGAAAGGTACTTAAATGATATCATACCTTCTCCTAGGTGAAGCAACATTGTGGACACCTTAAGGTGACCTGATGGAAGAAAACCTTTACCACTGAATTATGAAATTATGATATCATGATAATGTTAACAGAAATTGGTATTCAATTAAAATTAAGCAACATCTTTGCATTACATTATCTTAGATATTCAATGATGTAAGACTAACCTTTAAAATTTGTAATAAAAGGTAAAATGTTAGACTATTATCTAAGCATTCTTTCAAACTGATAACTTCATGCTTACAGGTGAATCATCAGTGTTAAAATAATACATCTTCTTTTGCAAAAACTCTTTGCTTTGGATGGGGAAGTGAAACAATGGCCAAATCTACTGGAGTTGCTAGTAGTTAAGTGGATGAAAAAGATCCCAGAGCACTTATTGAAAAATGTTCTTGACCAACCACCATAGGTATTCACTGATAAGAAGCCACTGGCCTAGTGGAACTAAGCTGGCCAATAAAAGACTAAAATAAATAAATAAATAAAATAACTTTTAAGTGTATTCTTTTAAACAGTAGTTAAAATAAGTTAAAAACTCATTTAAGCCATATGATACATTCTTTGTCTAATGAAATGTTATATTTTTCTCTTAAAATGTCAGAGTGTTTTTTTTCTTAATATTGTTTCAGAGACAAAATTTCATGCCCAACATGGACCCAAAAGACACAGACACAATTGGATCTTCTAGTAAGGTAACAGGACAATTTTCTATTAAAAAATGGAGGGGATCTTAAAGGTGGCACTGGTATAATAGAATAACTCTTCCTGAGTAAATATCATATTTATCCATTGACAAAGAGAAATGTGATAGTTCTACAGGTGGATGAAGTCAAATTTATTGAGCATCAATTGCCTGCAACACAAGATACTGAGCAATACACAGACAATTGTTGCATTTCATAAAAAAATATTGTCAGTGAGATGTCTAAATTTGTGGCAACAGCGCTAACCTTTTTTTGAGTGTTCTGTATTCTTTGATTTGCTACAACTATGGAGGTAGTATATACAATTTCAGAATGTAAGGCACTTGCTCCTCACATTGCATTTTACAGGAGCTCTTGCTTTTACAACACATATATATATATATATATATATATATATATATATATATATATATATATATATACATTTTTCTTTCTCATCTTTCTGTACTATGTGCCTTAAGTTTAGACATTTTTGATGCTTGGAGTTTTGCTGTTCAGTGTTTCACAATGAATGCGAGAAATGTAGATAAAAAAAAATAGGCGACATTGCATAGGTAAGATATGTTAAGTAAGTCTAAATTAAAGGCACCACATTTATGATAGCATGTCTTACCAAGCAAGTTTAGTTAGTGTTCAGATGAATGTAGAAATGTGTGTATGGATAAATTCTGTTGCACTATAGGTAGCAATGAGGATTTCCTCATTGTACTGAGGCCAGACATAAATTAACTGAAATTTTATGATATGTAAGTTAACATTTCATTAAATTTAAAGGTTTCCCTACAAAAGTTTGAGATGAAAATTCTCAATCATTTGCAGCCTGCAAGGGGAAGAAAAGTAATGTCAGAATGCTGAATGCTTTTTCCAACAGGAAATAATTGTACATGCAATTTCTAATTGTGTGCTGACAATGACTCACTTCTTTAGGGAAATGTCCCCCTTTTTTTAGTTGGTGGAACTGTACAGTTGGTATATCTATCTATCTGTCTAGCTATCTATAAGTTTGTGTGGAGGGTCTTGCCCCCTGTAAAAAAAAAAAAAATGTTTTTGCCCTTTTTGATTTTGGGCCCCTTTTTTGTGTGTTTTGGAACATTGACTTTCAGGAAGTTGTTGTTTCACATTAGAATCAAATTAAAATGGCATTAAGTTAAAATGTTACGGTTATGAGATTTTGAAAATAATTCAAATTGCAGTATTAATGTTGCTTCTTTTGTCAATGCAATCTTGCTGTCATTTTAAAAACTTTCACCTTTCTTCTAAATAATGCTGAAAAGCATATGTACATTACAGAATGAATTGGTTATGAGACAATTTTCCTGATCTATGTTATGCAAATGCAGCATAATTATATGTGTGCACATATGAGAATGAGTTTGTATGGGAGGCGCTTTCATTGCATTTCAGAATACCATCCAGGGTAAGAAATGCACAGGAGTAACTAAATAGGAAAAATCTTTTATGTTAAGAAGTGGAGGTGCTGTTCGGTAATCTGAGATTACTATTAAGACTTCACATTTACAATTATAGAAGATAACTTGATATGGATAAGTATAACTGTGTTTTCCTGGTCCCAATAATGTTATATGTTATATTTATTTAAAGCAGATGCCATTATGTCACTGGTTATTTTAAAACTATGCTTCAAATTTTTGGTATGCACTTCATGATGTAGTCTGAATGTAAAAATAGGTCAGTGAAATAGCTATTCCTTTAAGAGATCAAATTGTTTATGTTTTCCTGTAATACGTAGAGGTCTGTTACGTTATTGATCTTAACAACCATGTGTATTTTTGAACTGCTAAAACCTGTGCGTATGACAAGAGAACAGCTGAATAATATGCTGTTTCATTTTCAGTGTTTTCAGTATGTGTTCATTAGCATTTGTTAGAAAATGAAGGTAAGACAAACCATGGTTGAAGTACTTTGCTCTGCTTCACAAAGATATATATTTCAAAATCACTATAATGGATAAAACAAAAGGTAGTCAAGGACCACATTGACAATATTTATATATAAAGACTGTATTAATGTAAAATATGTATTTGTTTAACTACAAGGTTTTATATAATAGTATACAGAGAGCAAAAGACTACCATGAGAACCTCTGTAATTCTAAAAGGTAAATGCTTCTCTAATTAGCAGATGTTTGTGCTAAACAGAACCTCCTAAGGTCAACTAAAAGCTTCCCAGCAGGTACAAACTGGTATGCTCATAAATCATACTTGAGTATTTCAAAAGGATCAGTAAATGTAACCCAACATTTTCACTAACCCTGCTGTGAACTTTCATATTGTAAGTTACTTAACTATTCGCAATATGCATTGACAGATAGTATTCTGCAGTGCTGGGAAAGGTATACCAATTAATTTTGTTGCACATAGCCTGTGTGCAATATGCTTTGCAATTCATATTAATATTAAAATAATATAAATTCCATCAAAGTTCAGTAATAACAAATAGCTGCATTTCATTGTTATACAATTCAATCTGTTCTACAATAATATTCAGTTTTTGAAAGCAATAATTATCAGAAACTAAAAATGTTAAGTAAAATATACAAACTGCAATATGTAAAGGAAATGCAATATCTACAAGATGCAGAAAGTTAGATTAAGCCATAACAAAGAAACGTTGCTTCAGACTGCAAATGTAAGGATGCTGCAATCTATAATACAGCCTCTGAAACAGGCATGCTTGCTTTCAATAGTGTTCTTTCTTTTTTTTTTTTTTTCTTTTATGTTAAAAGATTAGTTTGCAATAAAGTTTTCAAACTGCATTTTTGAAAAGCTGGAATGCACAGCTGATGCAAATAAAAAGATGACACTCAAATTTGTGTTATAAAATATGGAGCTAATGTAGATGGCCAGTATGTGTTGCCTAAATTTTAATGTACAGCTTGCTTCTAAAAAAAGAATGTATTTGTATAATAACTCATGATAAATGCTAAGTTAATGATCTTTTTTTTAAAATATGTTTAAAAATTAATAATGCAATATAAAATTTAGTGCCTAAATATTTATTGCAGTTGCAAGCGTATATTAAAAAAAAATCTACAGATGATCTTCAACTAAACTGTTCCAGTCAAGCTCCTTTAATTATTTTCATAGACTGTGCCCTTACAACTTCTATGTGAACTATACAAGATTGGAGAAAAACACATTTAGTAATTTGTAGATTTTATCTATATGTTTAGCTAAACTCCTCAATACTTACCCTTAACATGATAGCATCCATGAATATTAGCTTTTGGCCATGTTTATTACCATGGACAGCCAAGGTAAATTATGGAGTGGAATTATTCTCTTAGTCAAAATGACTTACAGCTAGCATTTCTGGTGGGGGGTGTGGAGGCACATGGTTGATTAGCATATGCCACTCCCCAGAATTTCTCATTAACATTTTTGATGGGCCAAAATGACAGGCAAAAGGACTGAGACAGAGCTGACTTTGAATTACCACAATGGGTAAAATGGGATTACTTCTCATTGTAGCCTTTTCAATCCCCTCAGGGTATGTTATTCCTAGTTGTTAACTAAGAAATTCAGATGCTAATTTGCTAGCTAAGCATAAGAAGGTGCTTACAATACAATACATTTTTTCAATCATATATTGCTGCTAAAATCTTCTGAGTGCACACCTTGCACTTTCAGCTGGACTACAAAATCAAAACAGAAAACTTGTAATTTAAACAGATATGACATGTCTGTGCATCTCTAAATCCAAATAATCCCAGTTATGTTTACATTTATAGACACACCTTTATACTAATTATCCCAAGGTATGTCATAGTTTAAAACTATAATTTCACTTAAGATTCAGAAATTAAACTTATGACCTTCAATTTGTTTTTCTTTTATTTTCATTGCTGTTCTTCTCTTTTCACCTCAACACCACTACCAGAACACATTAAGGGGGCCACTTCCAGGTACTGCAAATGTATATACAGTATATATATTACCCTCAATAAAAAAAAAAAATTGTGATTGGCTGTAAACTGAAATCACAAGTGTTATAGTTACATTTCCCACTAATCTCAGTCTTAATAAAATGCAACTGTTATAAAGTAAACATTTGCTGCTAGCTAAATACAATAAACACATCACATACCATCTCTTCTTTCAGCTGTTGGAACCTAGAAATAAACCCTCATCCAATCCTGCATCTCACTAAAAGCACACATCTGTCAAAATTTATATTCATAAGGTATGCCATCAAATATTGCCTAACAAATGCTGGAAGCATAGGAAGTACCTTGACTTTAGATTGTTGGCTATCTATACAGTCTTGAGGAAAATGTGTCATTACTGAGTACTGCATTAAAGGTAAGACACTGGATTTGAACTACTTCCAAGATTACTGCTGTATGTTTAATCTATTAAAAAAACAACACATTCTACAGCTCATGAAACTATACTTTATTAAGCCAGAAAAAAAAAACTATAAAGAATGCAGATCAGATTAAGTGCTTTCATTTACAAATAAAATTTCATAATTTCATCAGAATCTATTCTACATCTTATGTTGCACTCTTTTTAAAAATGCACATAAATTTGAACTGCATTTGTACTTTTTTTTCCTTAATAAACAGTGGGTTATTGAGTTGTGGAACATGATGTTTTTTAATAGATTAGTTCTTATGGCATTTCTTTTTTAACATCAATGGATATGAAATCTGCAATGCTGAAACTTGTCTTCAGCCCAGTTATGATGAACATGCTGGAGAAGAACATTAAATTAATGTGTGACCTTATTTCACAAATTGGTAACCTTACAGCTCTAGTTCTGCAATTAACTCAAGCATTGGAGGGTTTAAATAGCATAAATATATGGAATGACAACAATATGTGGCCTACATCAGTGGCCCAAGGTAATAAAGTTCCCGGTGTTGCAAAAAAAGGCATCTGTACTGATAACAGCAGCTGTAAAACCAGACCTAATGAGAACTCAATCCAGAATTTTCTATGAACCAATTGTTACAATTTAAATTTGACTTTGGTCAACTGATAGAGCTTAAGGGGGGACCATAGTGTCACAACTTCAGCAGCTTGAAAAATCTTTGTTCAAAAATCAATCAATACAAATTGATAAGTCTTTCTGAGTGTTTAAAGAACAGAAGAGTTCATAAATGCTTATGAATTTGGACATTTCTTAATGGTTTAGCAAAAGACTGTTTTACATTAGGAGTTGTTGGCAATGTTTGACAAGTTTGGTATTGAATTAATGCAACTCTTAATTAAAGATAATGTGAGACAGTTATCTAGGTTGGAGAAAACTATTAAGGAGTTGAATGATAGTATTAAGTCGGACTTGTTGTTTTCATCTTACCATGACTAATGCAAATATTTTTAGGAAATAGAAAAGCACATGGACATTATTAAGTAGCATAAGATTATGAAATTATTAAGAAAAAGAAATAAGTAACAACATGATGTAGACATGCACAAGGAGAGTTTCACTACAATGATAATGGTGACCATGGGAATTGGTAGTTACTGATCTCACATCTATTGTGAAACAAGAATCCCACAAGTCAGAATTGCAGATGTTGAGAAGATCTGATAGATTAAGAAATAAGAATATGGATTTGGGGTGTATTTGGCATAATGAAATCCTTTTGCATAGACCATTTATCGTCAGAGTGGCCTGCGGCATAGAAGAAATCAATGCCAGTAGAAGGTGAAAAGATGGGCTTGAAGATAATGGTAGCAGGTGAAGATATTGCTCAATCTGATAATAAGAACTTGATATCATTACTACATTGAAGATGTTTGTTAGGAAGCTAAATTTAAAAGTAATTATGGAGAGGAGAAGGAAAATATTTTTATAATCAAAGAAGTACTAAAAAAGGAAAGGTGTATTTAATCCTACTCTTTATTTTGTTTTACATTTATTTGAGACAAGGTGTGAGAGAGAATTAAGAAAATTAAATAATAAAATAAAGGAGTGTTTTCATTTTAAGAATTTGTCATCTTCAGAACATACAGTGTTAAATGAACTGACTAGTGATGCAGATGTCAGGATTATGAAGATAGAAAATTGTGGGGAGGGATTGTGTTAATGCATAAATATGACTATATTGGTAAAATGTTAGTTTTGTTAAATGATCTTAATGTTTATGAAAATTCCTCTCTTTATTAGATAAATATAGCATATTGAGAGACTGACTGTTAGTTAAAAGATTCTTTAATGGAGGTTTACATTGGTGAACATATGTTTAAGTTTGTGTATATACAAAGGTGCACTAAAATATATTAGAACCTATATTAAGGCCCATAGTGGCAGTAGGTGAGTTGATGATGGAGCCGATAGCTAAATAGATAAATTGGTAATTAAAAAGTATTTTGAGAACATTTTCTCATGTATTGATTGATTTCTGGCATTTTCTAAATGAAATGAAAAATACACCATATGATGAGGGACTATGGTTTGTGATGATTGATATCAAAGACCTGTTCTCAGTAATTCCACGTGAGATGGGTCTGGAATGGTTTAGAGAAGTTTTTTTCATAGATAATGAGATTACTACCAGGACTTTTACAATTTTAACCAAATTGGTCAAATTTATTTTGCTAAAAAAACTTCGTCCAGTTTGAGAATCAGTACTATCATCAAGTTTCAGGCATGGCTATGGGAGCAGCATTTGCCCCATTATTTGCCAACCTGGTATTATTATATTAGGAATCTGAATTTTTATTTAAACCTGAGATGCATAAATACTGTACAAGATATTTCAGGTTCCTGGATGATAAGTTTGTTTCATGGAGTGGGCATTATACTATAGATGCATTTTTAAAATTCTTGAAGATAACTACTACTTTTTAAGTTCTACACATACAGTGACAAGGGACTGATGTAATCTTTCAGATGTCACTATTAGCAACAATTTTGTAAATGGTCAATATTTATCCAATATTTATCAAAAAATAATTTTTCATATTCATATTTGCATTTTTACAAGTTGCCACCCCTTTATACAAAAGAAGTGATTTAGTTAAAGGTCAACTCATGCAGGTCTCAAGAATAGTTTCAAATAATGATGCAATTGATAAAGAGACATTATGAGCAATACAGGCTAGATGACTGCTATGCATGTAATATATATATATATATATATATATATATATATATATATATATATATATATATATATATATACACATATATAGTGCAATTCAAACTGTCACAAATGATATCCATGCCATTAATGTTGTCAAACACCTATGTATGTAATGTGTGTATCACCAGAACTGGTAAGAAACATGCATCTGGTGTAAGAACTTGATTGGTGTTCTGCAGCATCAGACAGTTATGTTTATGCCACAAAAATAATATCTAGGTATGGTCAATAAGCTGTGTGACAGCTCACTGTAAGAAAAGTGATGCACTTCATTTACACATCAATGGAAGATATGTAAGGAGGTACATGCAGAAGGATGCATTATACTCAGTTAATGGTGTGATGAAGACTGGGAACTATGGAATTATTATGGCCTCTGACATGGATGTTCTTCACATACTCAGTACTTGTGTTAATACAAGGGAGTAGTCAGCACTGTAAACACACAAGGGTGGACATTCCACTTACCACAGGGCACAAGCCACATACCTATTGGTCTTATCATAGAGTGTGACATCCACATTATACTTGGGTTGTGTGTTTTCCTGACTTAACAAATCCCCACCATGTTTTCTTGTCATTGCAGATTTTGTCATGGCTGTGGCAACAATGTTTGGTATGTGTTGATACTGTCTGTACTATATTAATATCACAGTTGGAGTCAGTCTGTAGTTCTTCAGGCAGCTGTTTAGACACAGGATGTCATCTGTGATGCCCATTAGTTATGTGCTGAGTCACTCCATAGCTAATCTGTAATGTTTTCACAACCCATTGATTCTGTGTGATAGGCCTGGATTAAGGTATGACAACACATACTGCCTATTGTTATCTGTCCTAGGGTTTTGACACTATCTCCCATGCAGGTGTCACTGTGAAACTCTCCCAACTGAGGATTAACCCTTACATCACTAAATAGGTAACCAATTGACTCATTGACAGAACACATATTGTGAAAGTTGGCGAATCAACCTGTACCAGTAGAGCTGTCACCACTGGTGTACACCTGGGATCTCCATAAAGTCCTTTACTGTTTGGATCTATCTCTCAACAGTTCAGTCTAAACTATATGTCCTTTGGCTTATCAAGTTTGCTGATTCTTGCATATTGGGTGAATCACTGAGTTCACTAATGATGATAACATACTACAGGAGAAGCTAACACAGACAAATGATTGGTGACAATGCCATACGATCTACAAATAAATGCAGAAATGTGTCTTTATGTTGTAATTCTGAAAAGTAGAATTCCATGCTAATTACATAATTGACAACAGTCCTGCCACACTGAAACATAGTGAAGCAAGCACTGGGAACACATGCAGAAACAATCTGAACTTCTACCACCAAGTGCCCACACTGGTATTAAACGCATATGTTGTGCACATCGTAAGTCATGCCACCATATTCAGATCATAGCATTGTATGACAGCACTGTACTCAAATGTCATCAGAACACTTATAGAGTATAGTGCTCTCATTTGCATGTACATCACCAGACACATGTGGCAACTGGAGAGACCACAGGCCTTTCTCATCAAGCAAATACAGGGTCTACAAACTATGCCATGATGTATGTAGGCAGACTGAAAGCCGTGTCACTGTAATTTGTATCATATGAGGTAATTTCAGTCTGGCCTTCAGGACAGTTTCTCACCATGCCCTGGTGGGAATAGTGCATATCCGCAAATCAGATATAGCTGATGACATGAGCAGCGTATGTTAAGGAGAATATGGTAATAACAGTGTCCCACATGTTGGTGTAAAAGGTTATGTAATGTCTCACACACACACACACACACACACACACACACACACACACACACACACACACACACACACACACACACACACACACACACTTGACTGCAGTGAGAACAGAACCCATACCTAAGTACACAAGCTACAGAACTCAGTAATTTCCGCAAGTGCCACAGCATGAGTCTGACTTATGTAAGATTGCAAATTAACTTATGGTGGATGACAGATGACATTATCAGGCCATGTTGGAAAGAGGATGTTGGGAGGGCTGCATGAATGTATATGTAGGCATGTGCAAGTATCAAAATACTGTGAGTTCATGCCATTGGAACAGTAGCTGTAGGATGCACAATTCCGCTCTTCTGTCTAGACACACAACCAGTTGAATACAGTGAGAACAGAAACCCTAACTATCTAAACAAACAGACTGCAGAACTCAGTACTTTAAGCATGCACCACAGCACAATTCTGACTAATGCAGCACTGCAAGTCAACTTATAGTGGGTGACATCAGCTGGGAATGTTGGAGAGAACATTTTGGGAGGCCTGCATAGGTTCATAGCTTCATAGGGTCATAGGAGGTTACTAGCCATATGACCCTAGGGTGTTTACAAGCCTAGCTGTGGAAAAACATAAGTACCCTTATTGAGCATAGTTAGACAGTTATTGTTAGCAGCGTGATTTTGTGATCATCACTGACTAGCCATATCCTTGATTGTCATAGGTGCTACCTCAGGAGTGAATTTACAATCACCCATCCAATTGTCAAGGTTGCCATTGAATAGCATAATTGAATGGCACTGCTGCACATGCAATGGGAGTTTATTACAGACTGTCAGTCACTGGGAGATACATCTGCCTCCCCAGCATATTCTGTTTATGTCACAGGCTAGGTTAAGGCAAGGTTAAGATCCTGGAGCAAGTCATTCTTGTCTCATTTGATTTGCAGATGTCCAGCATTTCCAGTAGGGCAGGGTCTGAGACTGCTTTGTAAGCCAGGCATAGGTCACCTCTCAGCAGCCTGCATGATATTGAGTACACTGACAGGTCTTTTAGTCTTTCCATGTATGTCATATTTTAGATGCCCTGGATTCTCCTGGTGACAAACCTATGTGTTTTCTCCAGCTGCTGCAGGTGTCTGATGAAGTACCACCAGAAGGGAACATTGTACTCAATTAGTGGTCTGGTAAACATAGAGCAGAGCATAGCTATGACCTCCCTGGTCTTGGATGTGATGGCCTTATTGGTGAGATGCACAATGTAGAATGTGTGTCCCACCATTATGAACACTAGTTATTTAAGTGTAGATTGCTATCAAAATGTATTCCCAAGCCTTGCAGTACTGTGTTTGAGCTTAGAGGAGTGTTATATATATATCATAATTAGCAGGGGTACTTCATTGCAAACAGGACAATGAAATATTGTATGATTTTAAGTTCAGTCCATGAGTTTGGTATCAATCATTTGTGTTTGACAGCCCCTTCTGTAATGTTACCATTATAAGAGGACTCTATATGACTGTGTCCAGTTAACAGACATCTGCAAACTTGGTAAACCTGAGGCCAGCTACCCTTGCTTGGGCTTCAGAGAAATAGATTCCAAACAGTTGAGGCCCAGCACAGATCCCTGTAGTATTCCACTGGTAAGTGGTTTAGTGATAGAGATTCAGTCCCCAACTTTGACAGTGTGTGTTCTGTCAGTGAGCCAGTTAGCTCTCCATCTAGTAATGTATGGGTTAATTCCCAGATGGGAGATTTTCTCTATGATACATGAATGGGGATAGTGTCAAAGGCCTTGGATAACTCATCATAGGTAGCATGTCCTGTTGTCCCTCATACAGGTCTTTGGAGTCAGTATCAAAGAAGTCCACTAGGTTCAATAATCAAGATCTACCCTTGACAGAACCAGCATGGGTCAAGTCAAGTGGGTTGAAGGTCAGCAATGTGCCTGTGGATAAGGTCCATGCTGCTTCCTTCCCTAGCCTTGCAGATAAGGCTTGCTAGGCATATGGTTCAATTGTTCTAGTTCTGCATGTTACTAGATTGATGTGCATTGCATATCACACAACTTTGGATTATTATTTTCTGTAGTGTAGATGATATATGTGTGGAAAAATTAGTGAGACACCAGGGTTGCAGTGCTAGGGGGGAGGCAACAAATGGCTGTATTGTAAATATGTGACATATTGTTAGATAGGGCCTTCAGTTTGTTATGTTTCCACATGTAATTTCATATCATAAACAGGAAATGGACAGTAAACAGCAATAATGCATAACAATATTTACTTTTCCATAGATCAGCGAACAGTGGGTTTGTGCTATGGTTGGCAAAGTGTTTTTGCATGAGAGATACACATTTTTGCATGTAGCTAAGCAGTGTGCAAACATGAGCCGCATTGATAAAATCTGAGAGTTAGTACTGAGTCTATGAAACGAACATTCTGCTTAACTGACCCTGTGGCCACAGGTGTAAATGAATTGACACATTTTTTTAGCCCAGATTATACTGGGTTAGAATTTAGGTGTATCTAATACTTTCAAATACGTTTAAATAAACATTGATAATGCAATTAAATGCATTCTCTATAGTAGATATGTTGCTGTGTATTGGCATAGAGCTCCAGTGTTAAGCAGCATTGAAGAGAGATAGCTGTAGCATTGTACCTCAGCTCACCATCTCTGCGCATTGGTGCATGATGTGAAACTCCATGAAGAGAGACCAGAAGATGAAGGGATCCATTGCTCTTTCTGCTACTTATGAGTTGTGTGTGTGATTCTATTTTTGACTAGATTAAAGGTGTTAAAATGGGATAGATAGGAAAGTGGTGAAATGGAGAGCAAACAGGGAGAATAACAAGGATCAACAAGTACAGGAAAGTGCAGGAAAGATAAAGGGAAAAAAAAACACAGCTATCCATTTCTTTAACAGTGTAAATTGAAAATACATGCAGAATATTAGCTGAATTTGGACTGTCACCTTCAAAAAGAGGGGTGACCATAAACACAATCATGTTGTACAGCTAATTGCGCCTAGTCAGGTTTGTTAAGAAGTTGTGTGTGAAATGAAGCTCTATGTATGGGGCAATTTTTTTTGGGGGGACAGGTGCCCATTTATTTCTTATTTTAAAGAGAGAGAGGAATGTAGGGAACAAGCATAGGTATGCCTGGGTCAGGTAAGTTAGGTAGCTGAGGAAGCAATTGCAGACAGACAAGGCAATCAAGACAGGAGAAAGGGACAGTGATGGACACAAAAGTCTGGAGGACATTATGATTGGGGTGAGGGAGCGAACAACACAGGCTCATGATGGTCAAACTTGGAGACAGTGAGAATCAAGTCCTCACCCATTGGACTGTCATCACTTTCACCTTAGTTCACTGGTGGCTGGAGTGCTTGACATCTCCTCCTCCTCTTATGGAGCCTGAGGGAGAGCAGCCTCTCCATCTGGCATAGGCATGCACCAATGGTGTGGTTCATGACACTATGCACCATCCCTGGCAACTCACTGTGGGTGATGAAAGCACTGCCTCCAACACTGCTCCCAGAGGGAACCACTGGACCAGCCTCTGAGGCAGGACTACCTGAGAGCACAGGTAGTGCAGGGGCAGCAGAGCCAGTGCTACCATGTTGGCTTCCAGACATGTTGGGCATCGTTGCTGGAGCTGTTGGAGTGGGAGTAGGCTGATCCACTGGGTCTGGCCTACCTCACTGTCCTGTGGAGCATCTACTGATGTGGTACACATAGATGGCATGGACACATTTTGTTGACACATAATAAAAATAAAATAAAAATAAAACAAAAAAAATTAAAATAAAATAAAAATAAAGAAAATAATAAAATATAGAGATAAAGGTTGGGGGTGAGAGAAAAAAGAGATAAAATTAGTGCCATCATATGTGGCATACAA
Organism: Protopterus annectens; assembly: GCF_019279795.1. Lineage (NCBI taxonomy): Eukaryota > Metazoa > Chordata > Ceratodontiformes > Protopteridae > Protopterus > Protopterus annectens. Next base: position 277,623,206 of record NC_056725.1, read on the forward strand.
TGCATTTATACAATTATACAAGTCTTTTATCCTTTACTTTAAGTTTTCCATTTAAGTATACCTCCTGACAGATGCACACTATACCACAGATTGCTGCAAGTAATCCTTGAAATGTGTATATATTGCACATATACATGTTCCAAATATACAGGTTACAGTTTACAGCAGAGCACTAGTTCCACTGTTATAGAGTTTTTAATTTAATGTAAATATTATTGAAGAAATAACGGTTCTGTATAGTTGTGAATTGTGTTATTTGAACCAACATCCTCTGACTACTAATATTGGATTTTTACAATTGTTTTTTGCTACAGACTAATGCATGCATACTTACTTTTACAATTGGGATATGCATGCTAAATTTGATACAACTCTATTAAATATCATAAAAGTTATCTTTAACTTTTAAGGTGACGATAACACTTCTCTTCTGCTTCATACACACAACTTAATTCCCTCAGTCTCTCTAATTGAGCTTCATGGGCCTGGCTATTGAATTCCTAATACCTTGCAGCTGGGGAAAGAACAGAAAAGAACAGAAGACCATTATGCATATTAAGCTTTCTAAGTCTTACGAGTACTCTCTTAAGTTTATACTAACACAGATGCAGGATGTCTGCAGTCCTAAATTCCTCTAACCAATGGTTGAGAGTATCCCTCTTCCTCCTCGGTAGGTTATTAAAATGATGCCTACATTGCTGTCCAGTGTGTGGGATACCAGTGGCACTGGATACAGCCTGGGCCAAATTATTCCACACCGCACACTTGTACTTGGAGCCAGAATAGTCCCCTTGCAGAAGCCTTTGGCTGTGATGCTTTATCAGGAGTCCAATAAATATCCTGGACTCCTGGACACTCCACCTCTGTGCCTAAACAGGGTACCTTCCCCACTAACACCAGCCATGTCTAGCAGCAGACCTAGAGCAATTGTGACTGATGCTTTCCCTCCAATTCCAGTTATCACATTTAATGGGAGTACGCAAACATGAGGGACATGTTTCAGTCATGGTAAGGGGAGAGCAGCAGTGCCAAGCAGGGAGGAATTAAATAATTGAAACTGGAAGGTTAATCTAACACTGGCCTTAGCTTCAGGGGTGTCTACTGATGTAGCAGGAAATATATACTGGAAATTGTAAGGTAATATACACTGACAAAATTGTCTTTTTTACACAGTGGGACTCAAACCCAGGCATAAGGGACAAAATATTTACTTCTATAGCATTGACTTTCCGTCCTTGCCACAGAAAAATGCTGCCCACACATAGTCAAGAATCATAAATAAATACAGGTAGCAGTATGAGCTGTTACACATGTATGTGTTTGACCTGACAAGGTTAGTGGATAAAGAGCCAGATGTGTATGCGTCTTAGGCAAATGTGAAGCCCATGCAAGTCCAGATAGCAGAGTTATACTTACAGAACTATAGTACACAGTACACCCTCAGTCATACATCTGAAAAGACAATAATGGTGCCTCATCCCACACACATACTGTATAATTCATATCAGCTCCATTATCTGAAGTGTTATTAAGTAATAGTGAATATAATAGAAAGTGAAACAACAGTAAAAGTCTATGGAATATCCTGTATTAGACATGAGGACCATGTGTATGGCAGTCTTACACTTACACCTGTTGCCACAAGAAAGTTGAAATAACACTCGTCTATATTTCAGTTAGTTGCTGTAAGCTGCACTGTTACAACAGTACAAAAAAAAAAAAAAAGTTGCACACCCTGGAGTATACTCCAACCCTATACTTACAAATGCTGCTACAGGACTAGTTACATGACATTCCCTTATTTATTAATCATTCTTAAGGTCTCTGTGTTAACCACCACACAATGCCACTTATCAAGTTTGCATGGTGCCCAATATAATTAATTGAATGTATCTAGTTTCTATTTTTGGCTGTCTAGGTCCTGTCTGCTTCTTGGGTGGTCCAATTGTCCAGTTTGCTCACTGCTAATAATGAGATAAGTACAGCCAAACATCTGTTCCCATAATAGCACTAAGTGCTGCATCTTGCAAACACTACCCCCTCCAAATAATATTCAACACAAGATAGGAAAGGGAGAAAAAAAGGAAAAATGACAAGTAGCTGAAATGAGGAAAATCCATCTATGACATACAAACTAGAAAATATTGGTTCACATGAGATATATCTACTTAGATCTGGATTTGAACTCTCATGCCAATGAACCTTCACAACACAAGAAGGGTGCCTTATCCCACTTTGCCACACAAACAGCTTTGCAGCAAGGAACTGAAATAATTTTGCACACAACCAACTGCAACATCATCTACAGTAATATGAAACTATACAACTGTTATTTGTGCATGTATTATTTTTGGATACAGTGCACTAAGTGACACACAAGCAGTTATGATTATTGCTTGCAAATATACAGGTCTGTCTTATCTCTCTGTATTTGTTGGTAATTCTTCACTTATCTGACCAGTAATCTGAGACATGCAGTCTGTAAGCCATTCTATATCATTAGCTTTTAAATGTATAAGAATATTAAATGGAAATAATATCATATGCAGTTACCAACAAATGAAGGGGCAGTTGGATGTTAATGAACACAACCTGTGATGTGTGTGCTGCTTACTTACATTTCTAACTTACATCTAACACTGTAAGTCTAAGCTGACACTCCAACTGGATGCAGGGCAGCCTGCCGTGCTGTTGTGTTTTCCTTCTCCAAACCAGTATTCATTCACAGTTGCATTCCATTAAAAACAAACACTAAGGGACTGCCTAAACTATATTTATATCCCCTACATTGAGCCAAATATTTGGAATTCAGCATTTATAATCATTTCACACTTCATTTGCATCTTCACAATGCTAACAGCTCTGAACCTACACCATATAAAAAGGTAATTATGCAGCTAGGTAAACTGAAGGTGAGAAGACTTGTTTATGTGGAGCAAACTGAACAGAGGCTACTTGGGATATATCTGCACAGAGGATTCCTGAACTTGAGATGGTATGCTTGCATTTTGTCAGCTACATACTGCATATGCTGGAACGTAATTAAGAAAAATCAGACACAAATGCTTTTGCACTTTTATCTGTATACATTAGTTAGTAGTGTACTGATGCCATGGGCATGTTTGTCAAGGCATTTCACACACACACACACACACACACACACACACACACACACACACACACACACACACATATATATATATATATATATATATATATATATATATATATATATATATATGATTCACAATACCTTGAAATGTAATGCTGTATCATAAATAGGTACAAATATTTCATGGAAAGTACATTTGATAGCACTTTTAGCATTTCAAAGATGGCTTGTCAGCAAAATGTGTCATTTGCCTGTTCTTTCTGGGGGGGGGGGGTGGACAAAGCTGCATTTCTGTTATGGCACAAACAATGATATGTTGCTATTGTTTCTTTCCTTTTTTGCATCCAGTTGATATTTCAAATCTCTAGACTGTTCTATGTTTCTCTAGGGGGTAATAATGAGATGCTACCTTTTCTGTTTTATCTGGGAACAGTTATTTTGTAGTTATGTGATATTTATATGTGTTATAATTGTGTTGTATCTTAAGATACATAGGTCTATGCCACCCAGACATGTCAATCCACAAAGACTACCCTTCACTAATGCTGAAAATCAAGTGATCGTCGATACTTTTAGGCAAAATGGTGCCTTTCTGCTTACAAGCAGATCGGGATATATGGCACGCAGAATGCAGATTTGGTGGAAGATAGTGGATGATATTAATGTCATGGGTGGCCATGGCAGGACATATGACCAAGTGCACCATAGGGCCACTGACATGATCACATCTGCACAGAGAAGAGCAGCTGCAATGGGCCATGATCAGATGGATACCTGGGGTGGGCCTGCCATAGAACCAACACTAACACAAAATAAAGAGTTCCTATCCACTGTCAGGGATCCAGACAGCTCCCAGAAAAATGCAGAACATCATGTCCATGACATTGGTGCAACACTTGCTGGGACACCAGGCATGTCCCAGATAGAGCTTCCAGGGAGACTTTTGTATCTCAGTTGTTGAATACTGGTGGAAAGTGAAAGAATTTAACTCAATACGTTTGTGTCACAAAAATATTTTGGGTGGATTGAAGATTGCTACAGTTAACAACACATTCTGATTGATTAGCTTAGGTTGGAGTTATCACCCAAGCTCTTGTTGAAAGTATAGTTAATGGACATATAAAGGCATAAATCTATTACCCCCTGTGTTACTGTTAATTGTAATGATGTCCTTACCTTTTGCTTAACTTCTCCCAGGACAATCTGGCTTGCAGAAGATAACCTCATCTGCAGATGGTAAGCCAAACATTTTTATGCTAACACTGATGAGCAATTTAAAGGAATATTTTAGTGCATGATGTTGATGTCAGGACTGTTGTGTGTATTGCTGTACTGTCTAATAGTGGCAGCACTGTTGTCTTGTTAGCATATATTGGAGCATAGTAGTTTAGGTAATAATTGCTCCTCTGTTTTTTTTTTGTTTGTTTTTTTATGACAGGTGATCCTGACAGTGTAATTATGGAACTTCTACCACCTGATATCAGTGTATCAGCAGACATTGATGATGATGATGGTGGCCAGGCCAGACAGAAGCAAAGTCAGTGGGTGCAGAGGTTGAATATGGCAGTGAGGTTTGCATTCCGGCCCTACCATTTCATCAGATACAGCCAGTAGGCCTACTCCTACCCATTCCAGTGATCCCTCAGATATTGGACAGATGGATGGTGAGGTCATTGATCAGGGAAGTGTGGTTACTGCAGCTTAACTGCCTGTTGACTCTGGCCATAGCCAAATTTTGGGCAGGTGCTACACAGGAGGGTTGTTGGGGTGCTTGGAGGAGGTCTGCTGTCCCTTATCCACATGATACAGGTGTATTTTCCTGTGCCACTCAATTTATGTTTAGGCCATCATAGAAGCACATGCATGTTCCCATAGGTGCACCAGAGAAATGCTTAGGGTTCTAGATGTGGCACAGGTTGACATGCATGACTGCCTCCACCATGTTGCAGATTCCATGGATGGGATGAATGACACTTTGGAATGAGAGGTGTCTGTGATGGAACATCTGCTGGGAGGAGAATGGCACCCTTATCGGCATAGTTCAGCCACATCATCTGCTGTTAGCCAACACGGCCATACCCAATCATGCTCCCATAGTGGTAGAACTTCCATTGCTCCGTCAGTGGATGAACCTTCCACACCCAGATGTGGCAGGCCATGGGGTCATAGTCCTGGGCATGCTAATGAAGAGAGCTTGTCCAGAAGAGATCAGTCATATTTCCTTAGCAGCAGTGCATCTGACTGTGCTCGTGAACATGCTAGTACACCTCCTGGCAGAGTCATTTCTCATGGTCAGGAATGACAATGATGAACTGCCACCTCTACTGTGCATGTCTCACATCTGTCTGACATACCAAGATGTACAGCTAGCACAGAGATGGGCTCTGTTCATGCAGACACTCACACACCACTTTCACCTGGAGGACCCCTACAGACACATACACACACACAACAGTTACAAGGTTCATCCATGCAGTTTTAAACTCATTTTACCTCACTGGCTATTTGTTGGTTTATACAAATATCTGCCTGCTTCTCTTTCTTACTCACATACACTCACTGAACTTTTGTGCCAGCCTAGGCTTCCTGCCCCCCCACCACACACACACACACACACACACACACACACACACACACACACACACACACACACACACACACACACACACACACACACACACAAAAAATACCCTGTGTAAGTGATGATAACTGCACCATATCCCTGTTTGTATCTTTTAGATTCAAGGCTACATAAGCTTTGTGTCTGATGCTCAGGGTGCATAGCTGACTTAGTGCTTAGTATATCTGTATTCGTGATGTTGAATTGGTAATTGTACCTTGGATTTATATTGGCCTTAGAAAGTTAAGTTGACAGCATCAAATTTTCCCAACTTTATTGTGAATGATTTTGTGAGGGTTGTGAATTGTGAAACTTTAATGTGTACCATTACTTTATAACTTCTATTTTTAATGATTTTCCAGTAGAAATGTATAGGTCTAAACTAAGGGCATGCACTGATCGTCAGTACTTTTGAGAGGTATATAAATCTTTGATGCCTGAGATCTACTACTTAATAATGGACACATATCAGTCAAATAAGTCTCTGCTGTCACGCGTTAAGGCCATTATGACACAAATCACCCACCTTTTATTTGCTTACAGTACCAATTAATGAAATACAAAGATATGCCACTCATTCATATTATTACCCAATGCACTACAGGTTCAATACTTACCTTGTAAATGCAGCAACTGCAACAGTTTTAGTTCAGGGCTGACTCTGTCTGATGCATGCAGTACACAGCCAATACATAGGGAGGTAAAGATTGTGAGACTTGTGGACTGGCATTAATGTCGGTATATGTGCAGTATGTGCATAGGAGGAAGGTTTTAGGCTCTTAGTTGGTGAGTGAGTGTGCTATGAGTTGTCTCTTAGCCAATGCAAGGGCATACTGAGCATGCATTAGTCTGCCTACACCCCCAGCTGCTGGTGGTTCCCCCTCTGACTTCTCATCTGCATGTGGCTGTGGTGACCTTGGCATTGGTAGTGGGATGTGTGCTTCTTCCCCTTGTTGATCCTGCTGAATCTTTTTTCTAAGGATGATGTTGTGTAGCATGGCACATACTGTGAATATTTCAGTACATGTTCATGGATTGTACTTCAGGATTCCCCCAGCTGTATCTATGCACCAGAAATGTGACTTCAGCATCCCAAACACATGGTCTATGGTGTTTCTGGTCTGAGTGTGTACCTCATTATGGCATTCCTCTGTAAGTGTGTATGCATTTGTGATGGGTGTCATTAGCCATGATTCCAGTCCATAACCTGCATCCCCCAGTAAATGACCCTCTGGGATATCCCCCTAGCAAACATCTGATACAGTTGAGAGGTATGCCAGATGTATGAGTTGTGGTAACTGCCAGGCTTGCCAGTACACACATTCAAGATGACTCTCTTGGCATTACACATGACTTGGCAGTTAATAGAGTGGAAGTTCTTTCCATTTATGTAGCCTCTACCCTGTTCCCCAGGTGGTGCCTTAATCTCTATATCTGTGCAATCTATGACACCCAGTACGTCAGGGGAGAGTGCAACACATTTTAATTTGTGGCCCTATCCTTAGGAGTATGGAGAAAATATATGTGGTCATTGGCATATTGTTGCATAACATTCAGGAATTGATGGAGTATTCTGATTGCAGTTGCCTGTGATACCCCCAGCATGTCACCTATTGGTCTCCGAAATGTATCTGTAGCTAAGATTCTAACTGCTGAACATACCTTTGTCTGCACTGGGATGGGTTCCTCTCATTTTGCCCTGGGTCTGAGTTGAGGGTGATAGAGGTTGCAGAGTTCCTGTAGTGTTTCTCTAGGCACTCTTCAGCACTCTACAATTTCCATATCATGTAGATTATGTACTGGAAAATATTAGGGTTCAACCAAACACCCTAATAATGGGCGATTTTAACTACCCCACCATTAACTGCAAAAACTACTCATGTACCAACTCCTTTGCTCAGCGCTTTCTAGAATTCATAAACTCCAATGCCCTGGATCAATTTATCCACACTCCCACCAGGGGCAACAATATGATAGATCTAGTCATTACCAACATGAGTGACCGGTGTTCCACACCTGAAGTCAACGCCTCATTGGTCCGATCCAACCATAAGCTTTTACCCTAGATATCCACATCCTGCCCCCACCTCCCATTGAGGAAACCATGGTAAAAAATTTCTCCAAAGCCAACTTCATGCTTCTTAAGACAAAAGTGGTGAACTTCATGACACCCATGCAGATGGAAAATACAGTTACGACTACTGAATCCTATACAATTGCACTTTATAAGCACTTACATGAGTGCATGGATCGTGCTATCCCAAACAGAACCAAATGCTATCCTCCAAAAAAAGGAAGCCAATCTGGTGGTCCCCTGCCATAAACAAACTGTACAACAGGAGGAAGAAACTGTTGAAAAAGAGAGTAAAATCCCATGAGTGGAGGCGCACCCTGGTCAGCCTCAGTAAGAAGCTGCAATCCGTGATAAAATCCTCCAAAGCTAGTTACGAAAACAAAATCACCACCGATTCTAAAGACAACCACAAAGCATTCTATAGCTATGTCAAGAATTTCAGTGGCAACACTCAGATCTGCTCTGAGTTACAGCACGATGGCACTAAATATGCAGACCCAACTGATATTGCCAACATCCTGGCAGATAGGTTCAGTGCTAACTTTACCCCCCTCTCACCCCCTAAAGAGCCCATCTCTATACCGGAAGAATGCAAAGTTCCTGTAACCATGGCTGCACAGGTAAAAAACACACTCTCCAAAGCCAAGAACACAGCATCCATGGGACTAGACAACATCCCAGGCTGCATTCTACACAAACTACAGAACGAACTGGCACCCTACCTAAGTACCATGTTCAGTCATAGCCTCACCTCAGGCTTTGTGCCTGCTGAATAGTGCACAGCAATAGTTATCCCACTCCACAAGGGGGGAGCCACCACGGACCCTGGGAACTACCACCCCATTAGCCTGACAAGCCTGGTCTGCAAGGCCATGGAACATATCATCATGGAACTTATAAACAGACATTGGTAATCTCCAAACTCTGGACCCCACCCAGTTTGGGTTTATAAAAGGCAGATCATGTCTCCTAAACCTGATAGACTTCTTTGAAGCAGTCACCAAAGCCGTAGACAAGGGTAAGGTGGTTCACACAGCCTATCTAGATCTTGCCAAGGCTTTCGACACCATCCCCCACTGTAGAATTATATATAAACTCATTAAACTAGGTATAAATCCCTATGTTACAAGATAGGTATAAATCCCTATGTCCTAAGAGGGGTTGCTAACTGGCTTACTGACAGAGCCCACACTGTGAAAGTAGCAGACTCCAAATCCAACTTTAGACCAGTGACAAGTGGAGTATCACAGGGTTCAGTGCTGGGTCTTCTCCTGTTTGGTATCTACTTCTCTGAAGTACAGGCTAACACAGAAGGTCTTTGGCTAACGAAGTTCGCAGATGGCTGCAAACTAGGAGCATAATCAAAACTCCTAATGATGTGGACATCCTACAAAAGGGCCTCACTGAGACAGATGCCTGGTGTCAAAGCCATGGCCTCAAGTTCAATGCCAAAAAGTGCATTGTCATCCCCTTTGGTAAAAACTCTGTACCCATGAACTACAACATAGGCGGTAGTATACTTAACACCGAAAGTGTGATAAGAGACCTTGGGACACAGGTGGACAGTAGCCTCTCCTTTGATAATCACATCACCACAGTAGTTAGGAAATCCTTCTATGTGGCACACCTCATCACAAAAGGTTTCTCATCTAGAAAAAAAGAGGTCATTGTTCCACTCTACTCATCACTCATTAGACCCATTATAGAGTACAACACCCCTTTTGGTATGTACCTCACAAGACATCTACAACAACTGGAAAGACCGCAGAAATACCTCACAAAGAAGATTACTGGCCTCAAACAGATGCCCTATGCAGACCGTCTCAAAAAACTCCAGCTTTACTCCATCGCATACCGCCTACATAGAGGTGATCTCTGCCAAAACATACAAAGCTATGTCAAACTCAGATCTGTTGGACATGCTCCACTTAAAGAAATCCCAATCCCTCTGAGCTACACGCTCTAGGGACCTAAACCTTGTCACCACAATAAACAGAACATGCCGGAAGCATAGATTCCTGTCCCAGAGACTTCCCATACTCTGGAATAAACTACCTATCTATATCAAACAAAGCTCCTCATTAGCACTCTTCAAGAAAAATCTTGATGATTGGATGGGAAATAAGAAATTCACCCCAGGGATCACCTCTGTGTCTCTGCTCGACAGTGGCACAGGAAAATAATTTTCTTGGGTGGCAAAAGCCAGGGTACCTTTTTGGCTCGGCTTGTATAGGCCCCAGGGCCGATAGCCCAGTACCTACCTATGAACCTATGAACCTAAAAAAGGATACATGGGGTCTGAAAATTCTTCTTCTTCTTGGCCTTGGTCTATTAGCAGCAGTAGCAGCATAGACTTTAGCCTGTTGCTCATTCAAATGAAATAAAGCAACAGCAGCTGCTAACATTCTTTCAATGTAGCCTAGTTTCTGTGGCTGTATTCCAATAGGTTTTGGAATTTGCAGGAAGAAACAAGCACCAAGTCTACACAGTTGCTTTATAGCTTGTTGAATAACTCCTCCATCTTGGATTGGTTGATTAACATACAATTTCTTATGCTGTAATCAGCATGCCACAGTGTTTACCTTGTTTGTGCAGCACTGCATGCTGCTTTCTGAATCCGAAATAGTGCACTATAATGTGAGTGTCACACAGTGTGAATAGACCATGTAGGACTTATTGAATCTGGCTCTATAACTATTAGTTAACAGTTATTTATATGAGTAGTGAGTATATTAGTATACCATATGCTCATGTTGCAAAATCTTCTTCACATGGTTCTCATATTTCCTGATAAAGTAAGGATGCTTTTTTTCACAAATAGCTTGTCAGTCATGGTGCTTGTATAACAATGCCAGTGTACTTGTTGAACAGTAACTATGGGCTTTCTGCAATATAAATCTGAAAAAATTTAAACTGTTTCTCCATAGCTGATACTCATAAGCATATACTGAATGCATTGTCTAGATCTTTCATACAGTCTCCAAATGAAATGCTCAGTAAACAAAAATATATCTTCAGAATATTTACTACAGGGTCATCTTCAAAGTACAGGCCTGCAGATGGTGAAAGAAATGTTAAATGACAAAAACTGCTTCAAACTGGAACTCCTGGATGCTAGTACTCCTCAAGACAAGATCAAGTGGTTTTGTTCAGTTGAGAAATCCTCTCCTCTTCAGGTTACATTATGATAATAAAATGGTGTTGTGGTTCTGATTTCAAAGTGTGCAAAAGCAATATAGAGCTCTTAGTTCTGATTTGTGCATTGATGAATAATAAATGATAGCGTCTATCTTTTTTCAAAATGTCTCCTTGGTCTTTTTTTCCCATACATACATACTAAAATATGAACAAGTATTTTAAGGAATTTGATGATCACATACCCCATACAAAAGGAGGCTTCCATATGTATTGAAGGAAAAATGTTTGTATATTGATGATTATTTTGGAGAGAATGGGTCTTGGCATGTTGATCTACATGACTGGAATTTCGAATTCCAATGCATTTTTGGTGGAGGCATAGCTACTATCCATTCACTGCAAGTATAATTTGGGTTACTGGCTGTTGTACATATGTATAATAGACTTGATCCTTTTCTAGCCATAATGAAGCTTGAGCAGACTGGCACAGAAGGGCTTTATGATAAAAGCATGCAACACCCACTATATATTAAGTATTTAACAGCACATTTTTTGACATTGTGCTATTCTGAATTGGGTGAGACTTGGACTGTCAATATTTAACAAGAAATTAAATATGCTTAGTAGCTGCCAATGTGATTAAGCTTTAAGTTTGAGGTTGCTTTTCCTAATTAACAATATCCCATAAGGTGCTAATTCTTGCAGTCTATAGAGGGAGTTATTATAATCCTCAACTGACACTGAAATGACATACTGGATGTAAAACTTTATGATGCAGACAGTTCACCATAGCTAGTTTTTATTCTCTTCAGTATAGTAAAGTTAGTCTCTCCCATTAGTGAGGTTTATATCACAACCATCCAGGTTTTAGGCTTTAAGTTTCATATGACATCTTACGACTGATGCAATGCTTTTATGTAACAGATTGTGTTTCATTTTTTTAGTTTCAGTTACCTTTAATTGTTCTCTAGTTCCAGCAAACTGTGCATTAGGCATTACATAACGATGGCCTTTGAAAGACATGAACAAGCAATCCAACAACTAGTTTTATAATATGACTATTGCATCATTTATGAAAATTATAGAGCCATCTGGCAGGGCATGGATAATTAATATGACAACTTATGTTTGACTTAGACTATTTAACTCAGCATATATTATCATCATATGGTTGCTGCTACTGGTGAATTTTGATGGAATATTATAATTTGTATGATTGACACATGAATATTAGTGGTTATTGTACAAGTTATAGCAATAGTTGAATCAACAAGAGAACTATCATTAAAATAGTGGTGTGCTAGTTCTTATGAATATATGCTTTTCTTATCATTGTTCTTGATAGCAAATATGTTTGTTTACTCTATTGCTATGATGGTTTCAGTAAAAGTGATAAGATTTGTTTATTTTGGGCTTTTCAAAATGGCTGCACACTGATCAACAACTTAATTTCAGCTGCCTCAGTTTGAAAAATGAAACTGAAAGATAAGGTCCAGTAATTCTGCTTGCTTTAGTAAAATTCATTTACTGGCTAGTAAGTACACTACCTGGATGCCAGCAAAGAAGAAGCCTTAGACAGCCAGAAAGAAAATCAATTAGAAAATGTGAAGAAAAAAGATGGACTTTGAAGAATTATGCAGCTGTTCAGCAAAAAGCAGTTCAAGCTCCAGCTTTGGTATAAAAGATGGCTTCCAGCAATTTAGAGGAAGAAAAATACATCAAATGCACTCAAAGTTGATTAAAATAAATGAAACACTGAAGGAGTATATCAACTCAATAGTAAAAGGCTGAAAAAAATGGAAGACGATTTAAACAGCTGTTCAGATGAACTGATAAAACTGCAAATGAAATGTCAAAATGAAGAAAAGGCTGGCTGAGTATATGACTGCTCAAGAAGACCTGTTTAAAAAAAACAGTTAGAGGACAGAGTACACAGAGAAAAGTGGAGATTTTCTGCTGTAACAGAGAAACTGGAAGGAACGGACTGTATTAATTTTATGAAAGCACATATGTAACTGGACTTGTATTCCTTGTATTATACAGCAGGATTTGTTAATTGAAAGGGCGCATTGTGTGTATGCTCCAAACATGGCCATGATAAAGTAGCCAAGACCTGTATTAGTAAAGGTGCAATCATATCAGCAGAAAGAGTTGATGCTGACATAACTGTGACAGAAGGGCAAAATATAAAAAACTGGACACAGCACAGTTTGTGGAAAATGATTATTCACTGTAGATCAGGTAGAAGAAAAGCAAATATATCTCAACAATCAGGGAATGTCAAGAGTCCATTGTGATATTCACGCTGCTATATCCTGCTGTATTCAAAATATTTTTTTCCTCAGGATGAAGGTCACTTTTATTGAAGAACAGACTAAGGGGGAATACAAACGTTTTTCCAACAAGGGATGTAAGACATCAAACAGAAATGGAGCCTGCTTATCATTCTTCTAATGGTAAGGCTCATAGAGAGACCTTGTAAGTGAAATTTTTTTCCAAAGTTCCTATGGAAAATGCTTGAGAAACAGGAAAAAGTATAGAAGCTGACTTGAAGAATTGAGTGTACTTTGGACATAAACCAGATGTTGTGGCTGTGAGATGGA